>NC_084614.1:44847002-45029502 GCF_033978795.1 Nerophis ophidion
CACCCTGTGGGACGTCGGTGACAATGATGACTATGAGAACCTTGGAGAGGAGGAAAGCAATGGATGTCGAGCGGGTCTAACATGATACTGTGAAAGTTCAATCCATAATGGATCCAACACAGTCGCAAGAGTCCAGTCCAAAGCGGATCCAACACAGCAGCGAGAGTCCCGTTCACAGCGGAGCCAGCAGGAAAACATCCCAAGCGGAGGCGGATCAGCAGCGCAGAGATGTCACCAGCCGATACACAGGCGAGCAGTACATGGCCACCGGATCCGACCGGACCCCCTCCACAAGGGAGAGTGGGACATAGGAGAAAAAGAAAAGAAACGGCAGATCAACTGGTCTAAAAAGGGAGTCTATTTAAAGGCTAGAGTATACAAATGAGTTTTAAGGTGAGACTTAAATGCTTCTACTGAGGTGGCATCTCAAACTGTTACCGGGAGGGCATTCCAGAGTACTGGAGCCCGAAATGAAAACGCTCTATAGCCCACAGACTTTTTTTGGGCTTTGGGAATCACTAATAAGCCGGAGTCCTTTGAACGCAGATTTCTTGCCGGGACATATGGTACAATACAATCGGCAAGATAGGATGGAGCTAGACCGTGTAGTATTTTATACGTAAGTAGTAAAACCTTAAAGTCACATCTTAAGTGCACAGGAAGCCAGTGCAGGTGAGCCAGTACAGGCGTAATATGATCAAACTTTCTTGTTCTTGTAAAAAGTCTAGCAGCCGCATTTTGTATCAACTGTAATCTTTTAATGCTAGACATGGGGAGACCCGAAAATAATACGTTACAGTAATCGAGACGAGACGTAACAAACGCATGGATAATGATCTCAGCGTCTTTAGTGGACAGAATGGAGCGAATTTTAGCGATATTACGGAGATGAAAGAAGGCCGTTTTAGTAACGCTTTTAATGTGTGACACAAAGGAGAGAGTTGGGTCAAAGATAACACCCAGATTCTTTACCGAGTCGCCTTGTTTAATTGTTTGGTTGTCAAATGTTAGAGTTATATTATTAAATAGAGGTCGGTGTCTAGCAGGACCGATAATCAGCATTTCCGTTTTTTTGGCATTAAGTTGCAAAAAGTTAGCGGACATCCATTGTTTAATTTCATTAAGACAGGCTTCCAACTGACTACAGTCCGGCGTGTTGGTCAGCTTTAGGGGCATGTAGAGTTGGGTGTCATCAGCATAACAGTGAAATCTAACACCGTATTTGCGTATGATGTCACCTAGTGGCAGCATGTAGATGCTGAAGAGTGCAGGGCCAAGGACCGAACCCTGGGGAACTCCACACGTTACCTTAACGTAGTCCGAGGTCACATTGTTATGGGAGACGCACTGCATCCTATCAGTAAGATAAGAGTTAAACCAAGACAGGGCTAAGTCTGACATACCAATTCGTGTTTTGATACGTTCTAATAAAATATTATGATCGACGGTATCGAAAGCAGCGCTAAGATCGAGGAGCAGCAACATAGATGACGCATCAGAATCCATCGTTAGCAATAGATCATTAGTCATTTTTGCGAGGGCTGTCTCCGTGGAGTGATTTGCCCTGAAACCAGATTGAAAGGTTTCACATAGATTGTTGGACGCTAAGTGTTCATTTAACTGCTCCGCAACAATTTTTTCGACACCGGTCGGTAGTTTACCATGAGGTCAGGATCGAGGTTAGGTCTTTTAAGAAGAGGATGAATAACCGCTTTTTTGAATGCTAGGGGAACAGTGCCCGAGGAAAGTGATAAGTTTATAATATTTAGCACTGATGGACCTAATAATACAAAGAGCTGCTTGATCAGTTTCCCAGGAAGTGGGTCAAGTAAACATGTTGTTTGTTTTATTCCATTTACACGTTGTAACAATTCCTCTGATGTTATTTCCTCAAAACAAGAGAAACTATTTTGGGGGGCAGTATCCGCCGTATATACAATCGTGTCAGTGTTAATAGAACCCAGTTGTAGCTGGGACGCATTGTCTTTCATATCCTTTCTAATGACTTCAATTTTCTTACTAAAGAATTGCAAAAAGTCATCAGCTGAGTGGGTGGAGCTACTGGAAGGAGTCCCTTGTTGGGTTAGCGATGCTACCGTACTAAACAAAAATTTAGGATCGTTTTTATTACGGTGGATGAGATTTGAGTAATATTTAGCTTGAGCTAAGGTAAGCATGCGTTTATAAGTTATTAAACCATTACTCCATGCCTGATGGTGCACCTCAAGTTTAGTCGTGCGCCATTTGCGTTCCAGCTTTCTACATAATTTCTGAGCTCTAGTTTCTTCTGTAAACCACGGGGTACGCTTTTTTGGAGCCTTTTTTAACTTTAGCAGTTCTATGTTATCAATGGTTTCGCGCAGGGCGTTGTTAAAGTTGTTAGTGAGGTTATCAATAGAGCCCACATACTTTGGGAATGGTGCCATTACCGAGGGCAGTAGGTCAGCAAGAGTTGTCGTTGTGGCCGTATTAATGTTGCGGCTGCTATAGCAGTTATTATTATTATTAGCTTGCCGAACATGCGTCTGAACCTCGAATTTTATAAGGTAATGATCGGACAATACTTTAGTATACGGGAGTATCGTAACTTTGGAAACGGTGATACCCCTGACAAGCACTAGGTCTATCGTATTACCGTTGCGATGCGTGGGTTCATTTATTATTTGTGTGAGACCACAGCTATCAATTAAAGTCTGGAGCGCTACGCACGGTGGGTGTGATGGGGTATTCATATGGATATTAAAGTCCCCCATTATGATTATATTACCGGCGTGTGTCACTAGATCAGCAACGAACGCTGAGAATTCATTGATAAAGTCCGAATAGGGCCCTGGGGGGCGGTAGATAACAGCCAGGTGTAGAGGCAGCGGTGTGACAGACCTCATAGTAAGCACCTCAAACGATTTATATTTATTATTTATGTTAGGACTAAGGTTAAAGTTTTCGTTGTATATTAGTGCGACCCCCCCACCCCTTTTAAGAGGACGGGCAATATGCGCATGTGTAAAGTTAGGAGGACATGCCTCATTTAGCGCAAAAAAGTCGTTTGGTTTAAGCCAGGTTTCGCTGGGACCGATGACGTTAAGATTGTTGTCTCTGATGATATCATTAACTAACAACGTTTTGGGAGACAATGATCTTATGTTTAAAAAACCTATATTATAGGTAGTGGGCTGTTTTAGGGAATTTTTGATCAAATTATCCGTAGTAGCAATATTAATAATGTTGTGTTTATTATGCCCAGTGCATTTAGTATAATTACGACCATATCTAGGAATTGATACGACGGGAATTTTCCGATTGTTTGTTTGTTGCTTTGATAAACTGCACGCATCATAGTTAGCCACCTCAGTAGAACGCATGTCCAACTCTGAAACACTCAAAGCAGAAAAAACTTGTTCTAATTTAACTGACTCCTTACCCAGACCAGTAGTCTCGCATATTCCATTTAAATCCGGCTTCAGGATGGAGGGAAGTGGTGTTCTGTGGGGATTAGCCTTCTGCTTTGTTTTTAGCCCCGCTCGGCATCCGCGTTTCCGATCACACCGCTGGCGTCTGCTCCGTAGACGGCCCCCGCTGCTACTATACTCCCCTGCTTCACAGACCGCTGGATGTAGCCGTCGAAGTATTCCCGTGCTAGTTAGCAGGTCTAGCAAGCACGCGTCTATCAGTCCAAAACGGCCCGATATGTCCACATCCAGAAGTGTCTGGCGGTCGTATGTGATCACGGAGTGACCAAGATTTGAGCCAGCCATAAGTTTGTAGAATTGTCCGGTATTTCTGCCAAATGTTCCATATTTAGCAGGAGCTCCTCGAGGTCGCAGCCTTTCCGGGCGCCGCCATCTTGGATTATGGCTCTTTCAAAGTTTTGGGTTGCCGACCCCTGATCCAACCTTTCCCAGAACTGGACTGCATACTATACAGATAATTACAAAACACAGACATATGATAGGTAAAAAAAAACTAAGGAAAAAAAAGACGGGTGGCACAAGTTAAGTGAAGCAGAATCAAGTAGAGCCTATCAAGGCTACAACACAGCACGGCAGAAAAAAAATCAACCTGATCCAGCGGTGAGCAGGTGGTTTTAAGCAAGATGGGGGGATAATTGGTGAACCGGGAATGGCTGGCTAATTAACAAGTGAAAGGATGAACAGCTGTGAACAGGAACCGGTTGATTGGCAGCGGAGACAGTGAATGAGTGTGACATGCAGAAACAATAGGGGAAGAAACAAAAACAAACCACTACGTGGAACATAACATACATTCACACAAACAAACACACGCCATATATATATATATATATGGTTGATTGGCAACACTAAATTCGCCCTAGTGCGTGAATGTGAGTGTGAATGTTGTCTGTCTATCTGTGTTGGCCCTGTGATGAGGTGGCGACTTGTCCAGGGTGTACTCCGCCTTCTGCCCGATTGTAGCTGAGATAGGCGCCAGCGCCCCCCGCGACCCCAAAAGGGAATAAGCGGTAGAAAATGGATGGATGGATATATATATATATATATATATATATTTATATATATATATATATATATATATATATATATATATATATATATATATACATATATATATATATATATATATATATATATATATATATATATATATGCAGTCCTCTTCAAGGTTTCTCATAGTCATCATTGTCACTGTCACCGACGTCCCACTGGGGTGAGTTTTCCTTGCCCTTATGTGGGCTCTACCGAGGATGTCGTTGTGGTTTGTGCAGCCCTTTGAGACACTGGTGATTTAAGGCTATTAAAATAAACAGTGATTGATTGATGAGATAGGCACCAGCGCCCTAGCAACCTCAATGGGAATAAGCAGTAGAAAATGGATGGATGGATGGATGGTTGAAGTAGCCCGTCATTTAAGATAACGGACAAGTTTTTTATCCAATCACATACAATTATTTTTTTACAAGACCCCACCTTCTGAAATACATTTCCTTATTGAAAACTCTCAGATCCTTGTGTGGAGCTCAGCGAACGACAGGGATCTAGCGAGAGTCAGGTTAGGTCTGACATTCACACTAAGCTGAGTCATGATGCCATTTGATTGTCATTGTGGAAGTCCAAGTAAATAAAGCTGTACAGCTGGCAGATCCTAATTATAGCACTTACTTTTTGTGAATGAGTGGTGCGAAAGGTGAATGGGCTCTCCTGCACCCTGGTACAGAGTGGCTCCTCCATGCGTCATTATTTTTAAATGCACTCAGTAAAACTGAAGTTAATGTCAGGCTAATGAGGCACATGGCAAGGGCCAGGAACAGCATAAAAGTCTTCCGGTTATTGGGGCACTCATGGTGGAGGATCACAAGCCACGGCGGTGCTTATTCTAAAATAACCACGTCTGATATAAATTCAAAGCTAGGAGCCGCTGAGGTGCACGAACCTGTGTCGTTCTACGCTCAGGGAAGCACATACATTTTTATTGAGAAGTTATCCATACTTGCTTTTCAAAAGGATCCCAGCCAACTTTTGCAACTTTCAGACATATACATAAGTTTAGGTGTGTCAAAATATTTTATTGATTTAGGATATTGGTTCGATACAAGCAAAGAAACAAGGTATCAGTATTGGCCTATATCTAAAATGTCTGATACAAGTAGCCTGCCCCGCTCTTGCCAATGCCTCTTCTTGCTACCTTAGCAGACAGCTTTTGCTTCAAACCACTATCAAAACTCAACATATATGAACTAGGGTGGTAGGGTATACCGGTATTAGTATAGAACTGTGATTCTAATTAATCGTTTTCGGTACTATGCAGGCACCGGTCCTGCACCCGTGCCTGCGTCGAAGTCACGTAGGCCAACCCTCATTGGAAATGGATTTGACTTACTTACTGCTGGCAATTTGGACCAAGCTTTGACACTGATCATACAGGGAGCGGACCGCCACAATCAGACAATCAGATGGTCCGATACCCCATACTCTCTTGTGGTAGCTCCACAAACCACGTTAAACCCAGATTCCGATCTAACAAAGGTCTTAACTCATTCTCTTTCTATGCCACATCAATGTGGAATGCACTCCCAACAGGTATCAAAGTAAGTGCATCTCTATATTCCTTCAAAACCGCTCTAAAATAACACCTCCAGGCAACTTCAACACTTTACTAATACCCTCCTCCATTCACATCCCATCTCCCCAGATTATAAACAACCTAATGTAAATAATCAAATGTACTTCTAATGTATATACTGTACTTTTTCTTATGCTATCTGAACTCACTATGTTCTCTGCTGGCTGTACATATCCTACTAAATAAGACCTACACTGTTTCAATGTCCACATTTCTCTGTTGATGCCATTGTTGATGACTGAAGTACTGATATCAACCAAAGCTCCTCATCCCACCCCCAGGATTGTAAATAATGTAAATAATTCAATGTACATACTATGATGATTAACCTGTGTGATGACTGTATTATGCTGATAGTATATATTTGTACCATGAATTGATTAACGTGGACCCCGACTTAAACAAGTTGAAAAACTTATTCGGGTGTTACCATTTAGTGGTCATTTGTACGGAATATGTACTGTATTGTGCAATCTACTTTATACTACTTACGTATAAAATACTACACGGTCTAGCTCCAGCCTATCTTGCCGATTGTATTGTACCGTATGTCCCGGCAAGAAATCTGCGTTCAAAAGACTCCGGCTTATTAGTGATTCCTAGAGCTCAAAAAAAGTCTGCGGGCTATAGAGCGTTTTCCGTTCGGGCTCCAGTACTCTGGAATGCCCTCCCGGTAACAGTTCGAGATGCTACCTCAGTAGAAGCATTTAAGTCTCATCTTAAAACTCATCTGTATACTCTAGCCTTTAAATAGACCTCCTTTTTAGACCAGTTGATCTGCCGCTTCTTTTCTTTCTCCTATGTCCCCCCCTCCCTTGTGGAGGGGGTCCGGTCCGATGACCATGGATGAAGTACTGGCTGTCCAGAGTCGAGACCCAGGATGGACCGCTCGTCGGGACCCAGGATGGACCGCTCGCCTGTATCGGTTGGGGACATCTCTACGCTGCTGATCCGCTTGAGATGGTTTCCTGTGGACGGGACTCTCACTGCTGTCTTGGAGCCACTATGGATTGAACTTTCACAGTATCATGTTAGACCCGCTCGACATCCATTGCTTTCGGTCCCCTAGAGGGGGGGGGGTTGCCCACATCTGAGGTCCTCTCCAAGGTTTCTCATAGTCAGCATTGTCGCTGGCGTCCCACTGAATGTGAATTCTCCCTGCCCACTGGGTGTGAGTTTTCCTTGCCCTTTTGTGGGTTCTTCCGAGGATGTTGTAGTCGTAATGATTTGTGCAGTCCTTTGAGACATTTGTGATTTGGGGCTATATAAATAAACATTGAATCTACTAATAAAAGTATCAATCAATCAATCAATCAAAAATAAACAACTCTGAGTACTCACCACAGGACTTCCCGAGAGACATGGTCGTAGGTCTTCTCCCAGTCCACAAAGCAAAAAACAATGCACCCCAAGAACCCTGCCGAGAGTATAGTAATAATAATAATGTAATTTAATTATAGTTACATCAATTGCAATAAATTCAATATCTGCATTACCACACTAAATTCAGAACTACAAAAACGTTTCAATAACTTTTTAAGAAAAAACGTTTCTTTCTGATAATTTTTTCCATATTATGCACAGCTGAGAGTGTGTGTGCCTGATTATCATCCATCCATCCATCCATCCATCCATTTTCTACCGCTTATTCCCTTCGGGGTTGTGGGGGGCGCTGGTGCCTATCTCAGCTACAATCGGGCGGAAGGCGGCATACACCCCGGACAAGTCGCCACCTCATCGCAGGGCCAACACAGATAGACAGACAACATTCACACTCACATTCACACACTAGGGCAAATTTTGGAAGTGTGAGGAAGCCGGAGTACCCAGAGAGAACCCACACATTCACAGAGAGTACATGCAAACTCCACAAAGATTATCAATATTTACCAAATTGAAGAGGGAAGTTTGCCAAACATGATAAACATTTAAAAATACAGTACAACCAGCTGCGATGAAGCTCGGTTATTGGGGAAAATCAATTCACACACACACGCACGCACGCACACACACACACACACACACACACACACACACACACACACACACACACACACACACACAAACACACACACACACACACACACGCACACACACACACACACACACAAACACACACACACACACACACACGCACACACACACACACACACACACCAACAACAACAACCCCTTTTTAGCCACAGAGCACAGCGCTGATTAAAACATTACTGTGTTTTTGTGTGACTCTTATCCTTTTGCTGACTGGTAAGTACAGCAGACACAAACATCAACGTGGATCTATGTGCCATAGCTTTATTTTCAACTCCTATGTATACAACTTAGCAATGTAGATAACTGCGCCAGATGGTACTTTCCCAGTCCTTCAACAATCGCTGTCTTTTTAGAACACAAAGTATATACAAAACCCAAAACCAGTGAAGTTGACAGGTTGTGTAAATCGTATATAAAAACAGAATACAATGATTTGGAAACCCTTTTCAACCTATATTCAATCAAGTAGATTGCAAAGACATTATATTTAATGTTCGAACTGGAAAACTTTGTTATTTTTTGCAAATATTAGCTAATTCGGAATTTGATGCCCGCAATACGTTTTAAAAAAGCTGGCACAAGTGGCAAAAAAGGACTGATACAGTTGAGGAATTCTAATCAAACACTTATTTGGAACATCCCACAGGTGAACAGGCTAATTGGGAACAGGTGAGTGCCATTATTGGGTACAAAAGCAGCTTCCATGAAATGCTCAGTCATTCACAAACAGGGATGGGGTGAGGGTCACCGCTTTGTGAACAAATGCCTGAGCAAATTGTCGAACAGTTTGAAAACAACATTTCTCAACCAACTATTGGAAGGAATTTAGGGATGTCACCAACTACGGTCCATAATATCATCAAAAGTTTCAAAGAATCTGGAGAAATCACTGCACGTAAGCTGTAATATTAAGGCCCTTCGATCCCTCAGGTGGTAATGCATCAAAAAGCGACATCAGTGTGTAAAGGATATCACCACATGAGCTCAGGAACATTTCAGAAAACCACTGTCAGTAACTACAGTTGGTCGTTACATCTGTAAGTGCAAGTTAAAACTCTATGCAAAGCAAAAAACATTTATTAACAACACTCAAAAACGCCGCCGGCTTTGCTGGGCCCGAACTCATCTAAGATGGACTGATACAAAGTGTAAATGTGTTCTGCGGTCTGACAAGTCCACATTTCTACAAATCCCGTTTCATATGAGTTGGGAAACTGTGTTAGATGTAAATATAAACACAATACAATGATTTGCAAATCCTTTTCAACTCATATTCAATTGAATGCACTACATAGACGAGATATTTGATGTTCAAACTCATAAACTTTTTTTTTTTTTTGCAAATAATAATTAACTTAGAATTTAATGGCTGCAACACATGTCAAAGTAGTTGGGAAAGGAAATGTTCACCACTGTGTTACATCACCTTTTCTTTTAACAACACTCAAGAAATGTTTGGGAACTGAGGAAACTAATTGTTGAAGCTTTGAAAGTGGAATTCTTTACCATTCTTGCTTGATGTAGAGCTTAAGTTGTTTCGATGGGAAACATGTCTGGACTGCAGGTGGGCCAGGAAAGTACACTTTTTTTATGAAGCCACGCTGTTGTAACACGTGGCTTGGCATTGTCTAGCTGAAATAAGCAAGGGCGTCCATTATAATGTTGCTTGGACCATTCAGCATTAATGGTGCCTTTACAGATGTGAAATTTACCCATGCCTTGGGCACTAATACACCCCCATACCATCACAGATGCTGGCTTTAGAACTTTGCGCCTATAACAATCCGGATGGTTATTTTACTCTTTGTTCCGGAGGACACCCTGTCCACAGTTTCCTAATATATTTGAAATGTGGACTCGTCAGACCACAGAACAGTTTTCCACTTTGCATCAGTCCATCTTAGATGAGCTCGGGCCCAACCAAGCCAGCGGCTCTCCTTGGTGTTGTTGATAAACGGGTTTTGCTTTGCATAACAGAGTTTTAACTTTCACTTACAGATGTAGCAACCAACTGTAGTTACTGACAGTGGTTTTATGAAGTGTTCCTGAGCCCATGTGGTGACATCCTTTACACACTGATGTCGGTGTTTGATGCAGTACCGCCTGAGGGGTCAAAGGTCCGTAATATCATCAGCTACTTGTAGTGATTCCTCCAGATTCTCTGAACCTTTTGATGATTTTACGGACCGTAGATGGTAAAATCCCTAAATTCCTTGCAATAGCTCGCTGAGAAATGTTGTTCTTAAACTGTTTGACGATTTGCGCACAAAGTGGTGACCCTCGCCCCATCCTTGTTTGTGAATTACTTAGCATTTCATGGAAGCTGCTTTTATACCCAATCATGGCACCCAACTGTTCCCAATTAGCCTGCACACCTGTAGGATGTTCCAAATAAGTCCTTGATGAGTATTTCTCAACTTTATCAGTATTTATTGCCACCTTCCCCAACTGCTTATTACATAAAGACAGAGCCAAGCCATGTTTTACAATGGTGTGGCTGCATAAGAAAAGAAAGCAGGCACTAGCTGCCTGTAGTCCAAACCTGTCTAAAATGAAGCCTAAAATACCACAAAGAAGACCCTGGACTGTTTAACAACTTCAGCTGTACATCAAGCAAGAATGGAAAATAATTCCACCTGAAAAGCTTCTAAAATTGGTCCCCTCAATTCCCAAACATTTACTGAGTGTTGTTAAAAGAAAAGGCCATGTAACACAGTGGTAAAAATTCCTGTGTGCCAACTTTTTTGCAATGTGTTGCTGCTATTAAATTCTAAGTTATTGATTATTTGCAAAAAAAACACAAGTTTCTCAGTTTGGACATTAAATATATTGTCTTTACAGTCTATTCAATTGAATATAAGTTGAAAAAGATGTGCAAATCATTGTATTCTGTTTTTATTTACAAATTACACAACGTGCCAACTTCACTGGTTTTGGGTTTTGTACATCCACAGTAAAATATGACAGCAACAATGAGCAGGGACAACTCAATGTGTTAAAGCATTAATTAAAACGAGATTCATCTGAAAAACAACAACAACAACGCATTGACACCCCCCATCACTACAATATGATGTATAAATGATATAACATTGAATATTAAGAGTATGTGAACCACTCCTACCTCCTTAACTTCCCGGGCAACCCCCTTAGAGTTTTTTAATCCACTAGAAATATAAAGCAGCTAAAAACGCGTCTACCATGTCAAAGTGTGAAGAATGTTGTACATTTCACCCACAATGCTTGGTAATAGATTTAAATTGGTATAGATTTGATTTGTGTGTGGCGATTAGATATTTTTTAAAGCGTCCATATTACGCCTATGTGGCCTGGTGCTGCTGGGTTTGATCTCTTCGTGGATGCGTCGAAATTGAACACAGCAAATGTAAGATTTAAAGGATTTATTAAAGTAATAAAACGGCTAAGAACAAAAACACTGGAGCTAGGAAGAAGGAAAACAAAAGACGCTAGCATGAAAGCTAGGATATACAACTAGGAAACTAAACTGTCACGTAGGCACACAAAAAGGGAAAAACAAAACATTTACCATGAGAGCTAAGAAGGAAATAAAATGCGCAGCATGAGAGGTCGCGAGAGTAATAATGAATTGCATGTAAGCAAAGGCGGAAAGCAGACGCACTGTTGTGTGTGAACGAATTACGAACCCAGACTGAACAAACAAAAGAGGAAGGCTTATATAGTGAAGGTGATTAACTGTAGCAGGTGTGCGGGACCGTGAGTAGCAGGTGAAATCAATGTGTAACCATGGTGACGGACTAAACAGGAAGTAAGAGGGTCAGACGGAGAATGAGACAAAAATGGAACAATAAACAATAATATGTGAAGATCCGAGTAACGGATCGCAACAGTCCACATAGTTCAGTGGGCAAGTTGTGTGTTTTGTATCACATGCATTAATTGTTTTTTTTAGTTATATTTTCTTAATGAATCAGTCCATGGGTTGGGTCTGTATGGAACTTACGTGATGCTTCTATGCATCCACATGACAAAGTAATGTGCAATTTCTTCACGGTCAATGTAGTGACGAACAATACTTACTCTCAGACACAGTTTATTGTCCCCTTATTCCATCGTCTGCTGGGGTGGAGGGAGCATGGCCAGAAACAGGAGCAGACCCAACAAAGCAACCAAGAGAGCAGACTCCACTCTCGGTCAGTGTCAAGTCCGCATGGATGAGCGAGGATACGTCCGAGGAGACTGAGGTGTCTGATACCTGCTCATTCAGCCAAGACACTGTGAAGCTTGTCCGTCCCGGCGCTCAGTGCTACCTCCGCAGCCCTGTCTCTTCATCTGCATCTCCTCCAGTCTCTCCAAACTGACTCTGGTGCTGACTCTGGTGTGGCAGAGACTCAGCAGCTGGTCTCCATGGCCAGTAGGCTCCTGGGAAGCAGAACCAGAAGTCCACAAAAAAGCACCACAGAAGTCCCGAAAGTGTCACCCAGTGTCACATAGTCCCAAAGGGTCCTGGACCAAAAGACAAAAAAGTAATATATAAAGACACATGAAAAAAAGAGCGAAACACAAAAGGATGACACAAGAGCACAGAGCTCCTGCCAAGAGCAGCCACTACAGCGGCGCCATCTTGGAAAAAAAAAAAAAACTGCTTAACTGCTGTGACGTAGATTACCATAGTAACTAGTAGGGTTGTACGGTATTCGGGTATTAGTATGATACCGCGATACTAATCAATCATATTCGGTACCATACCGCCTCTGAAAAGACCAGTCCGCCACATCCTAAGGTTTTTTGTTAAAATAAAGCCAATAATACAATTTTTTCTGGTCCCCTTTATTTTGAAACATATCGAAAATTACCGAAAAGTATCCAAAAAATATATTGGTATCAGGACAACACTAGTCGCTAAAATATCACGCAAAAGCGCAGATTCAAACCATTGACATATGTTGTATAGTTCAAGACTTATGGTAATTTGAAAACATCACTGCACATCATATTGGCAGCTACACTTTCCATCTTAAAGATCTAAATAAAAAATATTTGGGAATTTCCGGCGGGCCAGATTGAAAAGCTTAACGGGCCGCATGTGGCCCCGGGCCTTAATTTGCCAAGATCTGCCCTAAAGTGATTCTAATCACTTAGCACAGTGGTTCTCAACCTTTTTTCAGTGATGTACCCCCTGTGAACATTTTTTTAATTTAAGTACCCCCTAATCAGAGCAAAGCATTTTGGTTGAAAAAAAGAGATAAAGAAGTAAAATATATCACCATGTCATCAGTTTCTGATTTATTAAATTGTATAACAGTGCAAAATATTGCTCATTTGTAGTGGTCTTTCTTGAACTATTTGGATAAAAGATATAAAAAATAACTAAAAACTTGTTGAAAAATAAACGAATGATACAATTATAAATAAAGATTTCTACACAAAAGAAGTAATCATCAACTTAAAGTGCCCTCTTTGGGGATTATAATAGAGATTCATCTGGATTCATGAACTTAATTCTAAACATTTCTTCACAAAAAAATAAATCTTTAACATTAATATTTATTGAACATGTCCACAAAAAATCTAGCCATCAACACTGAATATTGCATTGTTGAATTTCTTTTCACAGTTTAAGAACTTACACTCATATTGTGTTGAAGTATTATTCAATATATATATTTATAAAGAATTTTTGAATCGTTGCTATTTCTAGAATTTTTTTTTTAAATCTCACGTACCCCTTGGCATATCTTCAAGTACCCCCAGGGGTACGCGTACCCCCGTTTGAGAACCACTGACTTAGCACATATTACTTCAGATATTAGCTTGGCTTCCTATAATTACACAGAACTCCCCCAATGTGATCAGTCTGAAGTTGAATGAACAATCAGGAAATGAAACAAGACATTTAACAAGAAAAAAAAAATAGGAGAGCGTTAAAAAAAACTGTTTCAAGTGTGAGGCAGGGAAGTGAGAGCTAGTTATTAAAAGGTAGAGAACGCGCTGTTGTCTTATGTCTTATATTTCCTGAGGAACAAAGAGAATATAGCAGAGTTTGTGTTTGGCTGCTTGGACTAAACAGAAGGGTAGGATGAGACTGGGAGCCAATGTGTGGTTTGGAAGAGAAACTACTCCACACACCAACTGTGCAGCTCTTCTCCTCAGAACTGACCAACAAAGACCCATCTTTCAAGCTGGCAGGTGGAACGACGGCTAAAAAAAACAGTGGCAGAGTTGCAACATTCGGTTATTTTTACACCAAATGGATTTTGTATAATTCACACATGGTCCCAATTATACATACAGCTTTGAATATATTCAAATCCTTTGGCAGCTCCACTTTATTTTTTTTTTAATAAATATAATTTTTTATAGTCTCATATGTATCTTGTGTCTCCAAAAAACAGTTATTGCAAAAAAGCATCGCACATTGAATTTATTTGAATGTATTGTTGCTTGGGCACCCAACAAAAACATCACAATAACATGTAACATGCCTTTTAAAAAGCAAACAACTTTTGGATAACACATATTGTGTTATGAACTCGCATGGCAGTTGGGGACGGTGTGCAGGTAAGACAAGTATTAAAGTCTATTCAACACAGAATGAGCAGTTATGGATGCAGCTAACAAAGTCAGTAAAACTGACTGGATGGCGAGGCAGACATAAATAGCCGCCTGATTGACAACCATCACCAGGTGTGGCCCAGCTGCCAATCAAGTACAGGTGAGGGGAAAACAGGAAATTGAACCAAAATAAGAGCGCTGACCAAGAAATAAACACAAATTAAGGAAACAACCCGACATGTGTGACGTGACCGATCGTCATATAGTGCAGTGGTTCTCAAATGGGGGTACTTGTACCCTTGGGAGTACTTGAAGGTATGCCAAGGGGTACGTGAGATTTTTTTTTAAATATTCTAAAATTAGCAACAATTCTAACTTGGCCCTATTGTGTGAATGTTAGTGTGAATGTTGTCCGTCTATCTGTGGCGACTTGTCCAGGGTGTACACCACCTTCTGCCCGATTGTAGCTGACATAGGCACTAGTGCCCCTACGACTCCAAAGGGAATAAGCGGTTGTAAATGGATGGATTGATGGATAGCAACAATTCAAAAATCCCTTATAAATATATTTATTAAATAATAATTCAACAACTGCAATAAGGTGGCGACTTGTCCAGGGTGTACACCGCCTTCCGCCCGATTGTAGCTGAGATAGGCACCAGCGCCCCCCGCATCTCCAAAGAGAATAAGCGGTAGACAATGGATGGATGGATACTTTGACAAAATATGAATGTAAATTCAAAATCTGTGAAAACAAAATGCAACAAAGCAATATTCAGTGTTAACAGCTAGATTTTTTGTGGACATGTTTCATAAATATTGACGTTAAAAATTTATTTTTTCTGAAGAAATGTTTAGAATTACTGCGATGAGGTGGCGACTTGTCCAGGGTGTACACCGCCTTCTGTCCGACTGTAGCTGAGATAGGCATCAGCGGCCCCCGCGACCCCAAAAGGGAATAAGCAGTAGGAAATGGATGGATGAATGGATGTTTATAATTAAGCTGATGAATCCAGAAGGATCTCTATTACAATCCCCAAATAGGGCACTTTAAGTTGATGATTACTTCAATGTGTAGAAATCTTTGTTTAGAATTAAATCACCTGTTTATTTTTCAACAAGTTTTTAGTTATTTTTATATGTTTTTTTCCAAATAAATCAAGAATGACCACTACAAATGAGCAATATGTTGCACTGTTATACAATTTATAAATCAGAAACTGATGACATAGTGCTGTATTTTACTTTATCTCTTTTTTTCAACCAAAAATGCTTTGCTCTGATTAGGGGGTACTTGAATTAAAACAAATTTCACAGAGGGTACATCACTGAAAAAAGGTTGAGAACCACTGATATGTTGTATGAACAACAATGCAATAGTGTGTAGTACAAACAAGTGTTTTGTATAATGTAAATATAATGTGGAGCATTTAACTTGGGGAATGGACTTCTACAGTATCACCTTCCATCTGCTTCTCTGTCAAACACAACATTAGCTGCTTTCATGCATAAATGTTCATCCTTTAGATTAGAAAGTTACACATTTTATCATGTTTTTGATTATTTCTTTCCATAACTCATTGAATATCCACTTTTCCCTCTCAGTACTGTCCTTCACATTTAATTTATTCCTTCCCGTGCTTGGAAAAACTAACTTTAACTAAAGGTCTTAAGTGTTGTACATTTGTACACAAATGTTTTGAATTTGATTCTCCTCTAAGGTTATATTTCTCCTCTTTTGTTGAGAAGAATTGTTGTACATCCTTGGGTAGCAGGTTAGTTTGCTTTGTACATCAATTTAGCTGTTTGCAAATGTACCAAGTCATTACATTTCAATATTTGTGATTCAATAAATAAAGGGTTTGTATGTTCTCTATATTTAAAATTATGTATTATGCCGATTGTAGCTGAGATAGGCGCCAGCGACCCCAAAAGGGAATAAGCGGTAGAAAATGGATGGATGGATGCTAATTGAACTTTTTTGTATCACCGTTAGTGAAAGAAGGACACATTTGTAGTTGTTTCTCCATAGTTCTACACAATAACTCAGATATGGTAACACTAGCGAGCAGTAGATAATATGAAGTGATCTTTGGACCAGAACATATTTTGCTTAATTTATCATTGACCTGTTTCTTGCTACTTAATGTTGTTTTTTACATGAGGTTTCCAGTTCATTTAATCATCTAATATTACACTCATAAATGTGTTTTATTTTACCCTTTCAATGTCTACTCCATCTATCTGTATTTGTGTTTGACTTTCTCTTCTACTGTTACCAAATAGCATTATATTAGTTTTCCTGAGATTCAATAAGTCTTTTTGTGTCAAACCATCTTTTTAATTAATTTCTTCTGTTATTATTTGCATTAGCTTCTGTGTTTTTTACTGAACAAAACACAGTTGTATCATCTGCAAATAATACTAACGTTAAGTCCTTTTTAACTATACAAATGTTGTTTGTATATATATATATATATATATATATATATATATATATATATATATATATATATATATATATATTTTTTTTTTTTTTTTTTAAAAATGGTCCCAGTATTGATCCATGAGGTACTCCACAAGATATTTCTAGCTCTGTAGAAGTGTGTTCGCCTATCTTCACGTATTGTTTCCTGTTGGTTAAGTAGCTTCTTACCCAGTTCAAGACCAACCCTCTGATGCCATACCTTTTGTAATTTGTTTATTAAGAGGTTATGATTGATTGTGTCAAATGATTGTTTAATCCATAAACACTGCAGCAGCACATTTACTAGGATAATTCTGGAAAATCCTTTATCTTTCTATTATGTTGCTAGTGTTTTAGTGAGTTTAATATTACCTGATAGTCAGAGGTGTGTCTCCACGGGTGTCTTGACGCGCAGTGTCTCGGGGAAGTCAACGGCAGCTGTATGGACGGCACAAGCTCAGCTGATATCCGGTAAGTGGGGACTTTTTAAACACAATTTTCTCTCCGAAACCTGCTGGTTGACATACGGTTGGGATCCATGTTTGCTTGACCGCGGTCTGATCCATAGGAAAGTTTGAGCTCCGGGAATTTTAAACAAGGAATCACCGTGTGTTTGTGTGGCTAAAGGCTAAAGCTTCCCAACTCCATCTTTCTACTGTGACTTCTCCAATATTAATTGAACAAATTGCAAAAGATTCAGCACCACAGATCTCCAAAATATTGTGTAATTATGCCATCAAAGCAGACGACTTTTACCTGTGTGTGTGCGTAGCGCTCATACTTCCTTAAAACGTGTGACGTCCTGCGTACAGGTCATCATTACATGACGTTTCCAAGACGAAACTCCTGGGAAATTTAAAATTGTAATTTGGTAAACTAAAAAGGCCGTATTGGCATGTGTTGCAATGTTAATATTTCATCATTGATAAATAAACTATCAGACTGCGTGGTGGGTAGTAGTGGCTTTCAGTAGGCCTTTAATTTATGTGTTAGTAAATGCTTTTCATTAGAAAGGTGATACATTTTTTAAAAATTGCTTCTTCTTACTCTTTGTTGGACATGTCGTAAGGAAAAATATATGATGTGTCATATACTTTCACTATCGACAAGGATGTCACGATAAATCTTCAAAATGAACTCCAACCAACCAAACATTGTCAAGTGTCGCATCACTACCATCAAGTGTAGCGTAAATATCATAAAGTGTGGCGCCATTATTTAGGGTCGCGTCAGCGCAAATATTTTAGTAAGAGATAGGATAGCCGGAAAATGACACTCATGACTCACAGCATTGCGTTCGCCTCCACAAAGCATCAGCCTACTGCAGTCATAGCTATAGTCGGCAAGAACATACAATAACAAAGTTCAACATGTAGTGTCAATATCTTAAAGCTAGACACTCTTATTTCAGGGATGTCAAACTCAGATACATCGGAGGGCCCAGAAAACAAATTTGCTACAAGCCGAGGGCCAGACTGATTCAATGCTTTTTAAAACATATTAAAATGATTGCCTATAACCTATTGAACCAAGATCTAACACAGTGTACTGTATGTTATTTATTGATTAAATGAATCATCCAAAAATGTTGTTATGGCTCTGTTACTAATTTCCAGTGAAAACATTTTTTAACAGGCTCACAAACAAAAACATACTTCCTTCAAAAAGGCGGCTGTGGCCTGCGGGCCGGTTCTAATACTAATCAACTATTATCCCGGGGGTCATTGATAATTCATTTGCTGGATGGATCTGGCCCGCGGGCCTTGACCTTGACACCGATGCTCTATGTTTATGGTAAACAAAAGTGTCTTGTGGACAAGACATGTGAAGTGAAGTGAAGTATGTTTACTAAATTTTCCGGACTATAAGTCACTGTTTTTTTCCTAGTTTGGTCGTGTGTGCGACATATATTCCGGAGCAATTTATGTGTGAAATTATTAACACATTACCGTAAAATATCAAATAATATTATTTATCTTATTCACGTAAGAGACAAGCCGGGTATCATAAATTGTCACACACATGTCAACCAATGAAAATTCGGCGCAGGTGGGTCATGGCAGAAGTGCATTGTGGGAAAAAAAAGATGCTACCTACTACTACTTCCACCGGGGACAATGTTAAAATATATGTTTGATGGTCTCACAACATGTACCAAGGTGATGGTGTTAAAAGTCGTGTTTGATGGTCTCACAACATGTACCAGGTGATGGTGTTAAAAGTCATGTTTGATGGTCTCACAACATGTACCAGGTGATGGTGTTAAAAGTCATGTTTGATGGTCTCACAACATGTACCAGGTGATGGTGTTAAAAGTCATGTTTGATGGTCTCACAATATGTACCAATACAACTTTTCTGGATGTCACTGGATGGATCGACACAGCATGGGCTTCAGTGACAACCCAAACCATCTCGTCCTGATTCAGAAAGGCTGGAATAATTGGAACTGCAACTGACGATGACTCTGACGTAAGCGACGTTCTGATAGAAGAGGAAGCGGCGCATTGTCTACCTTTGGAGTTGGCAGAGTTGTTCAGAAGCGACACTGAGTAAGAAGACTTCATGGGATTTAGCGATTAGGAGTGACAGATTGTTTGGTAAACGTATAGCATGTTCTATATGTTATAGTTATTTGAATGACTCTTACCATAGTATGTTACGTTAACATACCAGGCACCTTCTCAGTTGGTTGTTTATGTGTCATATAACGTACACTTATTCAACCTGTTGTTCACTATTCTTTATTTATTTTAAATTGCCTTTCAAATGTCTATTCTTGGTGTTGGATTGTATCAAACAAATTTCCCCCAAAAATGCGACCTATACTCCAGTGTGATGTAGAAATGTTTTTACCCTTCTTTATTAGGGATTTTCGGCCGGTGCGACTTATACTCCGTAGCAACTTATACTCCGAAAAATATGGCATATAGCGATTTTCTCTAGTGACTCGAAGCGCTTTACATAGTGAAACCCAATATCTATGTTACATTTATACAGCAGGTGGGTAAAGTGTCTTGCCCAAGGACACAATGGCACTGACTAGGATGGCGGAAGTGGGAATCGAAACTGGAATCCTCAAGTTGCTGGCACGGCCACTCTACCAACGGAGCTATTCGGCCCCTTTAGACATCCTTTTTTTGATAACAACAAGAGAGCATAATTTGCTAAATGATACTTCTAATAAAGTCAAATAGCAATAGCACTAACTTTAAAGGGGAACATTATCACCAGACCTATGTAAGGGTCAATATATACCTTGATGTTGCAGAAAAAACACCATATGTTATTTTAACCGATTTCCGAACTCTAAAAGGGTGAATTTCGCAATTCAAACACCTTTCAATTGTTCGCCTGTCGGAGCAGTGACCTTTCACCTGTGACGTCACATCGTGAAGCGACCCGCCATTTTCTCAAACACATTACACACACCATGTCAAATCAGCTCTGTTATTTTACGTTTTTTGTTTTCCGGTATCTTGGAGACATTATGCCTCGTCGGTGTGTTGTCGGAGGGTGTAACAACACGAACATAGACGGGTTCAAGTTGCACCATTGGTCAAAAGATGCGAAAGTCCCTCCTTTGTTCTGCACACTTTACCAACGACAGCTATGCTACGATAGAGATTGCACAGAGATGTGTGGATATCCTGCGACACTCAAAGCAGATGCATTTCCAACAATAAAGTCAACAAAATCACAAAGGAGAGTTTTGATTATGTTATTGACTTATGTGGAATTTGCTAATCAGACATATTTGGTCACAGCATGACTGCAAGTTAATCGATGCTATCATGCAATTTAGGCTAGCTGTATGTACATAATGCATCATTATGCCTCATTTGTAGCTATATTTGCATCCAGCCTTTCCCTCCACCCACATTTAATGCCAAACAAACACATACCAATCGTTGGTTAGAAGGTGATCGCCGAATTCGTCCGCGCTTCCGCCCGTGCCGCTGTCTGTCATGATATGGCTCAAAAGCTTCTGTTTCTTCTTTAATTTCGTTTTCGGCACCTGCCTCCACACTCCAACCATCCGTTTCAATACATGCGTAATCTGTTGAATCGCTTACGGCGCTAAAATCCGAGTTTGAATCTAAACTAATATCGCTATACCTTTCTGTGCTATCCGCCATGTTTGTTTCTGTGTGGTCACGCTGTGACGTCACAGGATAATGGACGGGTGGATATAACGACGGTAAAATCAGGCACTTTGAAGCCGGTTTTCGGGATATTGCGTGGTGGGTAAAATTTTGAGAAAAACTTAAAAAAATAAAATAAGCCAGTGGGGACTGATTTTAATGTTTTAACCCTTCAGAAATTGTGATAATGTTCCCCTCTAACAATGTTGCCTACAGTCCCTTGAAAGATTGAATCATCCGGTATTTAAAAACCCAAGTAACGCGTTTACTTCCAAGCTGTCAAAGGACACACTTTTTTTCATAAAAACTTTATAAGTTACACTAATTTGTATTCTAACCATAGTAAAAATATGGGACTAAGTGTGTCCTTCGCCAGCTCAGTAGGGAATGCAGACTTTTGTTTCTAAATACAAGGACAAATCCAATCTTTAAGGGATGGTTGGCAACCTAAGTGGTAACACCAGTGACTGCGAGAGACAAATCCCAGCACGGACGCCTCTAATGCCACTCAGTAAAAGTAGCGTTGAGTGAAGCACTGAGCCTCATAAGTGGTGTGCCCTTTCTAAATAGTCGACTTCAAATGAAGTAAAAATGTTGCAACGCGGTGAAATTGCTCTTTAAAAAGTCACTTGGGAGAACAGCAGACAAGATTTCCTAAAGTCTTTTGATTCCGACAAGCAAATGTGAAGATGACCTTTGAGAGAAGGCATGAAGCATCATTATTATGACAGCAACGCTCCACTTTTGCATGGACGCATTCTGCCCAAGGTTGAACAAAACATTTGGTGAATAGATCAGAAGACTTCTCCCTGAATTACAGCAGGGATTTTCTTCTAAAGGTGCCTGCAGCAAAATTAATCTGCTTTGAAATTGGAATTTGTGGCTCTTAAAAAGAGTGGCTTTGATGTAATCGCTGCAGAGTTTGCTCGCGTTCCTCGGAACCAGCAGTTGAACATGTAATCATTGAGTGGTTTAATCTTTTATATAATAATAATAATAATGGATTAGAGTTATATCGCACTTTTCTATTGTTAGATAATCAAAGCGCTCACAGAGAAGTGGGAACCCATCATTCATTCACACCTGGTGGTGGTAAGCTACATCTGTAGCCACAGCTGTCCTGGGGTAGACTGACGGAAGCGTGGCTGCCAGTTTGCGCCTACGGCCCCTCCGACCACCACCAATCATTCATTCATTCACCATTCATTCACCAGTGTGATAGGCACCGGGGGCAAGGGTGAAGTGTCCTGCCCAAGGACACAACGGCAGCGATTTTGGATGTCAATAGGTGGGAAGGGAATCTGCAACCCTCAGGTTTCTGGCACGGCCGCTCTACCCACTACGCCATGCCGCCCCAAATCGTACATGTAGTCGTACTACCCGTTTTTGACACACATTTGTAAATGTTACGCTTTACGAACTACACTGTGTGTCAGGTATCATTCCATGGACTGGAATGTCCAAATAAAGAATCCCACATGTTGACTCAGCCTCTGTACTTTCTATTGAATTTGGTTGCAAAATAATCTAACCTGACTCTTGCCAGATCCTTGTAGTTCGCTGAGCTCCACACAAGGACCTGGGACTTCTCAATAGGAGATGTATTTCAGAAGGCGGGGCCTTGTAAAAAAAAACTAATTGCATCTGATTGGATAAACCACTTGTCCGTTATCGTGAATGACGTGCTACTTCAACCACTCACATGGAAATCAACCCGTGACGCTGATGAGAGCGACGCTGGGAAGTTCGAAACAGAACAGCCGACATATTGGATATTGACAGAGCGAAAAGTTAGTTAACTTTTACTGAAACAACACAGCAATGTCAGTCGACGATCGATATCGCAAAACAGTTACAATAGCAAAACCAATGTCGGCACACGACTCCCCGTTGCGTTCCGCTATTGTTGTTTCAATCAAACAGTCGCTTGGCCGCTACGTCACATGTATAAAATCCCGCCTGGCGATCCTGATCGGTTTATTATTTTTTGCTATCTTGAAGGAGTTTGCAGTGCCCTTGAGCGCAGATACTTGTGTGGAGCTCAGCGAACTACAAAGATCTGGCGAGAGTCAGGTTAAAAATAATCTACAATGTGTGACGTCTAGGTGGCATTGTGGCGTGTGTTTGCGTTCTCGTGGTGCAGCGGAGATGAACACAGCATAAAGGTAGGAATGATGATTTATTTGTGACTACAAAAACAAACTAATAACAAAAACACTTGCATAACTCACTATAGATAAACCAACAGAACTTAGCATAGGAGCTAGAAAGAACAGAAAGTGCTAGTATCTAAACTAGGGACAAGGAAATAAACAAAATAGCCTGGAAGCTAATCGAATAACAAAAGTACTTTAACACAATGCGGGAATGAGACGTCATCTGTTGCGTGAGGCAAACTATAGTCCGAGAACGAAGGGCAAACAAAGACAGGCATATATAGGGGCAGAAATCATCAGGGGCAGGTGCGCGTGATCAAAAACAGGTGACACTAAATGCGTAACTAGGCAACCGAAACAAACCAGGAAGTGCAACCAGGAACTAAAGATGTCAAATACAAAATAGGCTGTGATAAAACAGAAACAAAACCAGAATATGACATGGTCCAAGACGTGGCCGACATGGAGGAGGGCGCTTCAGCGCCGTCGTCATGGCAGGCTTGGAAGCTGCAGATGAGGGTGATGGGACTGCAGCCAAAGCAGGCCCGAAAGCAGCAGGCGAAGACAGGTTGGTTGCTGCAGCCGAATCAGGTGGCGTCGTCGTCGTGGAGACAGGCGGCGTCGTCGTGGAGACAGGCGGCGTCGTGGAGACAGGCGGCGACGCCGCAGCAGACGAGTCGGGCGTAGACGCCGGTAGAGGAGCTGGTGCAGAAGCCGGCAGAGGAGCTGGTGCAGAAGCCGACAGAGGAGCTGGTGCAGAAGCCGGCAGAGGAGCTGGTGCAGAAGCCGGCAGAGGAGCTGGTGCAGAAGCCGGCAGAGGAGCAGGTGCAGAAGCCGGCAGAGGAGCAGGTGCAGAAGCCGGCAGAGGAGCAGGTGCAGAAGCCGGCAGAGGAGCAGGTGCAGAAGCCGGCAGAGGAGCAGGTGCAGAAGCCGGCAGAGGAGCAGGTGCAGAAGCCGGCAGAGGAGACGGTGTAGAAGCCAGTCGAGGAGCCGGCACTGGTCTCAGCCGAGGAGCCGGCACTGGTCTCAGCCAAAGAGCCGGCACTGGTCCCAGCCGAGGAGCCGGCACTGGTCCCAGCCGAGGAGCCGGCACTGGTCTCAGCCGAGGAGCCGGCACTGGTCTCAGCTGAAGAACAGGTGCTGGAGTGGGATCCAGCATGACGTCAGGTGCTGGAGTGTAATCCAGACCTGGACTAGAAGTCTGACATGGACTAGGACTAAGACTTGAACTCAAACTATGACTAGGACTACGACTGTGACTAGGACTAAGACTATGACTGGGACTATGACTATGACTGGGACTATGACTATGACTGGGACTCTGACAAGGACAGGGACCAGGACTCGCACTATGACAAGGACTAGGACAAAGACTAAGACTATGAACAAGACTCTGACTAGGACTAGGACAAGCACTAAGAACAAGACTATGACTAAGACAAGGACTAATACTATTACTAAGACTATGACTATGGCTAGGACCAGGACTCAAACTGTGACTATGGCTAGGACTAGGAATGTGACTGTGACGTTCAGGCTCCCAGATCCACTCTGGCGTGTGGCAATAAGTCCCCGCCTGCATCGCTTGGACTATCTGCCCCGTATGCTCATCAAAAGGCTAAATTTCTGCTGCTAGAGAACGTCTAGTAGCTCGGACTATACTGTGACGTCTAGGTGCCATTGTGAAGTGTGTTTGCGTTCTCGTGGTGCAGAGGAGATGGAACACAGCATAAAGGTAGGAATGATGATTTATTTGTGACTACAAAAACAAACTAATAACAAAAACACTTGCATAACTCACTATAGATAAACCAACAGAACTTAGCATAGGAGCTAGAAAGAACAGAAAGTGCTAGTATCTAAACTAGGGACAAGGAAATAAACAAAATAGCCTGGAAGCTAATCGAATAACAAAAGTACTTTACCACAATGCGGGAATGAGACGTCATCTGTTGCGTGAGGCAAACTATAGTCCGAGAACGAAAGGCAAACAAAGACAGGCATAAATAGGGGCAGAAATCATCAGGGGCAGGTGCGCGTGATCAAAAACCAGAAACAGGTGACACTAAATGCGTAACTAGGCAACCGAAACAAACCAGGAAGTGCAACCAGGAACTAAAGATGCCAAATACAAAACAGGCTGTGATAACAAAACAGAAACAAAACCAGAATATGACATGGTCCAAGACGTGGACCATGACACAATGAGGCCAAAAAAAAAATGTGAGTTTGAGCACTTTGATAAAGAAGGTGAAATACTACAAACATAAATGGTAAATTGTTTTTTACTTGTATAGCGCTTTTCTACATTCAAGGTACTCAAAGCGATTTTGACACTATTTCCACATTCACCCATTCACACATACATTCACCCATTCACACACACATTCACACACTGATGGTGGGAGCTGCAGTGCAAGGCTTGATTGATTGATTGATTGATACTTTTATTGGTAGATTGCACAGTACAGTACATATTCCGTACAGTTGACCACTAAATGGTAACACCCGAATAAGTTTTTCAACTTGTTTAAGTCGGGGTCCACGTTAATCAATTCATGGTAACCTAACCACGACCCGTCAGGAGCAAGGGAGAAATGTCTTGCTCAAGGTCACAACGGACGTGACTAGGGTGGTAGAAGATGGGGATCGAACCAGGAACCCCCAAGTTGCTGGTACGGCCACCGGCCCCCGATCATATCGTAAATGGGACAAAACAAACAACAGGTTTACTTAACAGGATGCAGTGTGTCTCCCATCACAATGTGACCTCGGATTATGTTAAGGCAGCGTTTCTCAAAGTGTGGGGCGCGCCCCACTGGTGGGGAATGGAGACATGACAGGTGGGGCGCAAGGAACGGGAGCATATTTCCCTTTAATTTTTTTTTTAATTTTTTTTTTTTTTTTAATTCTTAGATTTTTTTTTTACAACCCCATTTTACAACCCTGTGATTCTGTCTGTGAAATCTGCTATGTAAATTAATGTAAATTACTTATTTTTCCTGTAGGCTTTAAATTTCTAGGTAGGAGCGAAAGTTTGACAGACGCAACAGTAACTAATGGGGGCGGGGCTAAGCGGAACAAACTTTCGCACGGATAGGTAGCAGGCTAATATGTGGACCACAAATACACAAAATGGATAAATTGGCTTCATATAGAGTTGCATACAGAATTGCTCAATGCAAAAAAAGCACACACAATTGCTGAGCAGCTGATTCTCCCCGCTGCAATAGACATGGTGTCAGTCATGCTTGACGAGACAAGCGCAGCAAAATTAAAAGCTGTCCCACTGTCAAACGACACAATTGCGAGACGTATATGCGACATTGCAAGTGATCTTGAGGAACAACTCCTAGACCAGGGGTCGGCAACCGGCTGCTCCGGAGCTGCATGCGGCTCTTTGATCACTCTGATGCGGCTTAGCTTGTCATCCTGCTTGTCGAACCTCGGGACACGGCCACGGCCGCGCGCGTTTCCGTCCTGCAGCAGCGGGGACATGTGGGTGTCCAAGTTAAAGCGCCTGACAGCGGACCTTGAAGATGTTTCACGCCAGAAGGCCGTTCTTGCTCAGAATCACAAATAGTGTGATATTGAAAACCTCCCCAAGCCAGACAAACTTGTGTTCGAAACTTGGAACGCTATCCCCGACTTTTATGTGAACATGAATAAGTATGCACTTGGAGTCCTGTCGATCTTTAAGCCACATATGTATGTGAGCAGGTGTTCTCCAACATGAACTTTATTAAAAACAAACATGGCACACGCCTCCCAGATGAGAGTTTAAAATCCTGTGTGAAGATAAAGGTGACATCATACAGTCCCGATGTGGAGACGCTGTGCGCTGCGGTTCAGGAGCAGAAATCACATTGACTACGTATGATAAATATTTTAATTTCTTATAATTTTGCATATATTCACATTTTTAAATTGTTCAGTGAAATAGATATTTTATTATTTAGGTTGGCAGCTGACTTCAAGGCGCCAGTAAAAGGATGACTGCACAGAGAGAGAGGACGGCATTTTTGGTTCTCTGCCAGTGAATAATTTAAGTTTGGCGTTTTGTTTTGTTCATTACTACAAGGAGGACTTAAATAGACATTAAATATTTTACTTAACCTTCAACCCGACGTCTTTTTAGGAGTTAAAAACGTTTTGTTGCATGCAGAAATTTTATTTCATTTTTTCTGCAGTCCTTCATTGATTTCATAAACGTAACCCATCATAGTTTGTTTATACATAGCACAAAGCAAAAAGAAAACTTTATATGCAGTGATTTTTCATTTTTTTATTTTAATTTAATTTAATTTTATTTTATATTTTAATTTTTTTGTCCTGTCAAGCTTCTTAGGCAAATCATATAGTTGATGTAGTGTCCATATCGGCTGTTCACATTTACTTTACAGAAGAGAAGTGGAGGATACTTCTCTTGTTGCCTTATTTAAATTTGACTTTATTAAATTTATTTATATTATCATTTTGTGCAGCAAGGGATAGAAAGAGAAAAAAGGAAGACAGAGGGGGAAATTGTGGGGATCAGTGGGGGATTAGACAGTGTTATTTCATTTTAAATTTCAAAGGAGTTTTGTGGCTCCCATTGTTTTCTATCATTTGTGAAATGGGTCAAAATGGCTCTTTGAGTGTTAAAGGTTGCCGACCCCAGTCGTAGACAAATTAAAATAAATTCATTTTGCTTTACAAGTGGACGAAGCTACTGACAGCAATAAAGACTGCCTGGTCATCGCATACGTCCGTTTTGTGAATGGCAAGTCACTGTGCGAGGATTTACTGTTTTGCAGATACATAAAAAATAGAGCCACTGCTGATGAGCTGTTCAAAATAATGGACAGTTTCCTCAAAGAACACAACCTTAAATGGGAAAACTGTGTGGGCTTTTGCTCTGATGGCGCACAGATCATGGCAGGGTCAAGAAACGGGCAGCAGGCTCTAATAAAGAGGGTTGCTTCAAATGCGCATTGGACACACAGCGTCATTCACCGGGAAGCACTCGCGTCAAGGCAGCTCAGCCCCGAACTCAATGAGGTTTTAACAGATATGAGCACGGTAAATTTTATCAAAACACGAAAAAGTGGCACTTTTAATTTATTTATTATTGAACTTGATGCAAGTTATTTGATTTATTATTGAACTTGATGCAAGTTATAACACTTTTATTTGATTTATTATTGAACTTGATGCAATTTATTTGATTTATTGAACTTGATGCAAGTTATACCACAGCTGCACAGTTATTTTATGTATTATTGAACTTGATGTTATTTTATGTTATTGACTTTGAATGTATACAACTTGATGTTACTTGATGTTCAATAAATTTGAAAATGTTAAGCTTGGCATTAGCGATCTGTTGGGGCGATAGGGGCAGGTGGGGCTTGAAAACTCCCCCTTGTCCAAAGTAGGGGATGACAAAAAAAGTTTGAGAACCACTGTGTTAAGGTAACTTGCGGTGTTCCACAGCGTTTGGTTCTTGACCCTGCACTCTTCAGCAAATACATGCTGCCGCTAGATGACATCAAACGCAAATATGGTGTTAGCTTTCACTGTTATGCTGATGACACCCAACTCTACATGCCCCTAAAGCTGACCAACACGCCAGATTGTAGTCAGCTGGAGGCGTGTCTGAATGAAATTAAACAATGGATGTCCAGTAATGTTTTGCATCTTAACTCTAAGAAAACGGAAATGTTCATTATCCGTCCTGCTAGAGATGGCACTTATTTAATGATACCACCTTAACATTGGACGTGCGCTGATGGAATTGTGGGTCTGGCTGGCTTTGGCGCTGACATGTGGGCGGGATCTTTCCCAGTTTTCAGGCTTCGTTCCCTCGCCGGGACTCGTGTGAGGGCATTGCTGTGTGGATAGCTTGGATACTGTGTTCTCGTTGAGCATGGGAGCGGTGCAGTTTTTGTGTGGGGTTGCTGGTGTGGACTCCGCAGAGTCAAGTTGGGGCAGGCGGGCCCTGGTTTTGTTCAGCGGGGTGTCGACTCTCGTGGGGTCGTGTTGGCCTGGTGTGGAGCGCCTGCGTGATCATGGGCTGTGGTGGAAGCCGGGTTCCTTGCCGTAGTTCTTAGTTGCCTCATGCACTTTGAAGGGGCGTGGGGGTTTCCAGGGGGCGGGTTCCCAGGCCTCTGCTCCTCCTACTTATAGAACACACACATATAGGACTTAGAGGGCTGGTCCTGCGGGGAGGCATGGCGGGGGGATGAGAATGCCTCTATGGGGCTCCAGTCCTCCTTACTTGTGCCCTGCTCATTCATCCTTCAAATATAGATGCTTGTTAGACACTTATGGCTAGGGGGGCTCGGCATGGTTTGATGTTGATGTTCCCCAATTGTAATGACATTATTAGTCCCCACCCGCATTAATTTCTCCCTCAAGCTACAGTACACACATTAATAGGGACTGTAATGGCTGTCTTCCTAATTTTAAAGTCCTACTGAAATGAGATTTTCTTAATAAAACGGGGATAGCAGGTCCATTCGATGTGTCATACTTGATCATTTCGCGATATTGCCATATTTTTCCTGAAAGGGATTTGTAGAGAACATCCACGATAAAGTTCGCAACTGGAGAAAAGCCCTGCCTCTACCGGAAGTCGCAGACAATGACTTCACATGTTGATGGCGCCTCACATCTTCACATTGTTTCTAATGGGAGCATCCAACAAAAACAGTTATTCGGACCGAGAAAACGACAATTTCCCCATTAATTTGAGCGAAGATGAAAGATTTGTGTTTGAGGATATTGATAGCGACCGACTAGAAAAAAAAAAAAAAACGCTATTGCATTGGGACGGATTCATATGTTTTTAGACACATTTACTAGGATAATTCTGGGAAATCCCTTATCTTTCTATTTTGTTGCTAGTGTTTTAGTGAGTTTAACAGTAACTGATAGTTGGAGGGGTTTGTCCACGGGTGTCTTGACGCGCAGTGTCTCAAGGAAGTCGACGGCAGCTATGGACGGCACAAGCTCAGCTGATATCCGGTAAGAAGCGACTTTTTACTACAATTTTCTCACCGAAACCTGCTGGTTGGCATTCGGTTGGGATCCATGTTCGCTGTGATCCATAGTAAAGCTTCACCTCCGTGAATTTTAAACAAGGAATCATCGTGTGTTTGTGTGGCTAAAGGCTAACGCTTCCCAACTCCATCTTTCTACTTTGATTTCTCCAATATTAAATGAACAAATTGCAAAAGATTCAGCAAAACAGATGTCCAAAATACTGTGTAATTATGCCGTTAAAGCAGACGACTTTTAGCTGTGTGTGTGTGCGCAGGGCTCATATTTCCTAACAGCCTGTGACGTCAAGCGTACACGTCATCATTACGCGACGTTTTCAAGAAGAAACTCCAGGGAAATTTAAAATTGCAATTTAGTAAACTAAAAAGGCCATATTGGCATGTGTTGCAATGTTAATATTTCATCATTGATATATAAACTATCAGACTGCGTAGTAGTGGGTTTCAGTAGGCCTTTAATGGCAAAAACTACTTCCTCAAGACGGCAACACACTGCTGTATGGGGTGCAGAATGTAAACATTTAGTTATAAATTTGGTATTAAGTTTGAAGCTAAATATTTAGAAAATATGCGAAAGCTTTAAGTATAAGAAAATAAGTTACTTCCTTAAAAGATACATCTCCTGGATGCACTGGGACACATCATCAGTGATGTATCCTGGATTCATCGGGTGTTTCGGGTCTTGTGACATCAAACACCCTCGTCCAGGTGACCCAGCTGGGGTGTTCAAGTCCCTGCTTGTGTCCCAGTAACAACCCACGGATCTGCCCTTTTCAGCCCCAATCACTTCGTGGCTTTCTCTGCCGCTTCACTTGTGGATTGAATGGCCCTGCTTCCGGCCACCCCTGTGACTACCAATCGGCCAAGGACTTTGCAGAGGGAGCGTCCTGCAAAGCCACGGCAGCCAACCTCTACCATACTTGCCAACCCTCACGGATTTTCCGGGAGACTCCCGAAATTCAGTGCCTCTCCCAAAAACCTCTCAGGACAAATTTTCTCCTGAAATTCAGGCGGAGCTGGAGGCCACGCCCCCTCCAGCTCCATGCGCACATGAGTGACGTGTCGAAAGCCTGTTTTCACGTCCGCTTTCCCACAATATAAACAGCGAGCCTGCCTAATAACATTCTAACTGTAGAATGATCAAGGGCGAGTTCCTGGTTTCTTATGTGGGTTTAATGTTAGGCAGTTTCATTAACGTCCTCCCAGCCCGGTAACAACACACAACAACAGCAGTCACGTTTTCATCTATCATAAAGCAGTTCGTCTGCCATAAACAGCAATGTTGTGGCAATCTTAAACAGGACAATACTGCCATCTACTGTACATAGAATAGAATAGAATGTAGAATAGAATGCACTTAATTGATCCCTGGGGGAAATTCAGCACCACAGTTTGCTCACAATAAACAATGATTATAATAAATAATATAATATATATAATATATGTATAATATATAATATATGAACAATATAAATATATTCTACATATATTTTACATTTAAGTGCAGTCAAGGAACATATGCATTATACAGTCTGATGGCTGTCGGTATGAAGGTCCTCCTGTGTCGTTCTGTGTTACATTTTGGGAGTCTGAGCCTTCCACTGAACGTGTTCATTCTCTCCGCAAGGTCCGAGTGTAGTGGGTGGGAGGTGTTGTCCATAATGGCTAGGAGTTTTGCTAGACTTCTTCTCTCTGACACCACTGCCAGAGAGTCTAGCTGTGTATGCATATGGTTAGAAAAATAGTGACGGAGAATAGAACAAGGATGGACAGTTCAACCCTTAACTCAACAATGAGTAGATGAGTGTTATGTGTGTATATGTGTAAATAAATGAACACTGAAATTCAAGTATTTCTTATATATATATATATATATATATATATATGCACCTGCACTTCTCCGCCAGTTCCTGGTACTTGCCACGTTTCCTTTTGTTGGCTTCTTTAATCCACACTGTTAGTTCCAGCATGATCAGGTGTTTCGAAGCCTCTGAGATGATCATGTCTGGCCGGAGAAATGTTGATACAATGTGCTGGGGGAACCTCAGTTATAATAACTTGACAGCAAAGTTATCATGATCATCATGCTGAATGTCCCCCAGGGATCAATAAAGTACATTCTATTCTATTCCATTCTATTCTATCATCTCACTGTTAAAAGTTAATTATATATTGGTATTTCGTTATGAAATAATAAACATTTATTAACACATAAAAAGACACAAAAGTACCCAAAATTGCTACAGTTGAGTATTTGTATTGATTCATACTAAAAGCATGGCCAATGAAAATGGAATAACTTCTGTACTTGTACAAAACCCTCTACTTCAAAACATTGAAACAAACACAGTCTGACCATGAGCCATTTAGATTTGCAAAAAGTTTTATAATGTACTATTATGTGTGAGTTTTAGTCAAATTACCATCACCAGCCAGACCAAAAAAATTGTTTTCATTTATTTGAAGAGGCACATACTTTTCTCCTGACCTCAAATTTAGCCAAATGACTTTAATTTAATAATTTTTACTGTTGGAAATCTGCAACAATGACAAAGACTTACCAGCTTTGTATTCATAAAGTGAAAAATCTCTCCATAAAGCATACTGCGGGGGAGTGCTACTGATCCAAACAACACAGTAATCCAATTATAAAATCATACATCATTCCAGGGTTAAAAACGAGGCTTGCTTTGGAGCATTGCTAATTTTTCCATCATAAGTCTCATTAAGCGCTCTGCACGAAGGCTTCCAATTAATGACAGAGTAGATGTGGTAGACAAATATGCCAGATAGAGAAGATAACCACTGAAGATGCTATGTTTCTCTTCAAAAATAAGATGTACCATCTGCCATCTCTGCTCTGCATTTTAAAATACTGTGAAGTCACAGCTACAGAAATCGATGAAAGAAGAAAAAAAAGAAATTGTCATCAGTGTCAGAATGAAGTTTAAATGAGATGCAAAACATTTTCATCCTAGATTTAAATTTCAGAATAAGCAACCTTTATTAAATGTAAAGGTTTTATGAGGAAAAAAATTCACACTGTAAAATTGATTTTACAGTGAAAATTTGGTAGCTCAAATGTTAAATGTTATTTACAGCTGTAGGTGGAGGGCCGGGGGGCCTGGCCTGCGGACCTGCAGCGAAGCAGGGTGTGATGACCCACTTGGACATGGTTGTCTAATCACCTGTCGCTCTTTTAAAAGGCAGCAGCAGGGGAGGAGAGTTGAGTTGATGGTGGAGCACGAGCGAGAGGGAGAGCGAAACAAACTACACACTGGAAAGAGTCCATTCATGTGCTTAGTTTGTAGTAAACGATTGCTGAAAGGCTCACGAAAGACAATTTATTGAGAAATAAAACACTATTGTCAACCAGTACGGGCCTGGCATGTCGGTGATTGTTGGTCCGAAGAACCCATAAACGAGTCTTCCACAACAGCAAATTAGTGTAAATAGAAAAACAGTACCACAGTTGTTATTTTTTATTGTAAAATTTCCTAACTTTTTTACGGTACATCACACAACCCTTAAGATCTTAGGTGACGCAAATGTCAGTAACACTTTATAAGAGTTCAAATTTGTCCGACATGACCGCAATGGTAGTTGGAAATGGCAGCTCTGAAACGGCTCCCTTCAAAGTTGACACTGGTGTCGAGCAGGGCTGCATCATCACACCAACCCTGTTTGCCATTTTCATCTCAGCCATACGTCACCTTACCAGTCAAAACCCACCTGAGGGAGTCCAGTTCATATACAGGACAGACGGCGCGCTCTTCGACCTGAATAGGTGATTACATCTTTCACTACAGAGCTCCAGTACACAGATGACAGTGCTCTAGTTGCTCATTCTGAGTTGGACCTCCAGAACATTTTGGATGATTTTGCCAGAGTGTACCGACTCCTGGGACTTGACATCAACATAAAGAAGACTCAGATCCCGTACCAACCAGCCCCTGACGCACCCTCCCAACGCCCCACAATTTATGTAGACAACAACATTTTTGAAAACGTGGAGCATTTTGCCTATCTTCGCAGTCTTCTTTCAACGAGAGCTGTCATCGATGCCGAGATCCACCACCGCATAGGTTGTGTTTTTGCTTTGCTCAGGAAAAGAGTTGTTGAGAATCGGGTCATCCAGACCAACATAGAGCTTCTTGTCCGTCAAGCTGTAGTTCTGCCCACTCTGCTCTATGTGGCTGATAGCTGGACCACCTACAGCAGACATTTGAAGGTTCTGGAGCAGTACCACCAACGATGGGTCACAAGAACTTCAGGATCAGCTGGGAAGAAAGGCGAACCAACATTAGCGTTCTGAAGGAAACTAACCTGCCCAGCATCAGTACAACTGTCATTCAGCACCAGCCATGTAATACGCATGCCAGACAGTCGCCTTCCGAAACAGATGTTGTACGGACAACTGACGGAATGACAACGCACCCAAGGGGGGCAGAAGAAGTGGTATAAAGATAACCTCAAAACCCACCTGAGGAAATGCCGTTTCAACCTCAACACCTGGGAGGAGGCTGCCCACCAGACGGATTTGTGGAACAGGATAGTCCTAGAAGGCACAGCACGATTGGAAAAGGACCTTCACCATGACGTGAAAACCAAGCGGCAACAAAGAAAGGAGAGATCCATTACCAAAACAGCTTCTCAGACCACCACCACAACCGCCACCACTAACACGACAACAACATACATATGCCCCCACTGCAATAGAGTCTGTGAATCAAGGATTGGACTCTACAGCCACCTGAGGACCCACAGATGACCAGACCCCCCAACAGGAGGATAATCATACCCGCTTCAAGTGATCGCCGATGATATAAGTTAAAATGTGTATTTTACTTAACTTTGTGATTATCTTAAACTCATCAAGTTTCTAACTTATGTACAGGAAACATGTTAGATATGACTTCCCCATAAAATGATCTAATTTGAGTAGGAGTATTGAAAGCAAAGGTGGGCAGAGTAACCAAAAATTGTACTCAAATAAGAGTACAGTTACTTTAGAGTAATATGATTCAAGTAAAAGTAAAACGTAATCACCCAAATAAATACTTGAGTAAGAGTAAGTATTTTGTTTCCACAACTACTATTATTCATGACAGAGTTTATAAGCGCCAACGACTACTTTGGAACTAATGATGATCCAGAACTTTATATATTTTAGCCTGAATATATGGATATAATCACTAAGGATCCAGCTTTATTGGAACACTAAGCATCATGTAGCAGTATTGCTAAGTGCTAAAGGAGTATCACCAACTATAATCATAATAAAACTGTCACGACGCGGACTCGAACTAGCTTTTCCTCGGCAGCTGGAAGTGCCGGGACCTCATGCAGCGACAAGGCTTCAGGGAATTGCTCATCAGCGCACCTGGGCCAGATGAGATGGAGCGGCATAAAACCCAGCGGACCAAAGAGACCTTTGCCAGAACGTAGCCAAATTTACCTGAGTAAGCATCAAATCTGGTACCCCTCCCTCCTTCCTTGCTCGCCTTCTTTGTACTCTTCCTCATTCACATGTTGATGTTCTTTGTGTCTACCACAGTGTCTTCCTTGTTGCCTGTGATTGTGTCTCGCCTCACGGCCTCCTTCCAGATCTCTGCTTGCTTCCCTCAATCCTAGACCCCTGCTTTGATAGATCAGACATCGTTGCCTCTCTCCAGCCCCCGACTGCTTGCCTCCCCGCTGACTGCCTCTTCGCCTTCTTCCTTAGATTCAGCGAAAAATTCATTCAACACGCACCGACAACATCCTCTGGTAAAACTCACATTGTTAATTCCACACATCATCCACACTCATTCACTTGAGGTAGCATACACACCCCACACATTCATCAAAGGTTTAAATAAACCTGGTAAACTGCAGTTCCGCCTAGGTGTCCCCTCCTTCCCTTTGACACATATTAACAACAAAAACAATTACTTACTGTACAATGTCTAATCTTATTGAGATGCCAACTGATGGGATGTTTATACCTTTCAGCACAAAACATGTGCTCCTCGTTAAGGTGATGAATTCATCATAAACCTCACTCAAAAAAAGGAATGCTGGGAGAAAATGAGTATATGTCTTTCGGATATACATTGAATGTCAAAGGTGACCAATTTCTCTGTTTATGGTCACAACATTCTGCTCTGCAAGTAGCAGGTATGAGTTACAATCAAGCACAAATGTATACCAACTCCAAGGTTAAGCTCCGCCGTAATCAAAGCGCTGTTATGTAAGCTCCTAATAGCGGTGGTAGTGGCCACAAAAAGGCAGTATACGGCAGGCAGTGTGCAGGTAAACAAGTATTTAATGTTCCAATGTCCAAAAGAACAAACAGAGTGCAGTAGGGATTAACATAAAGAAAACAGGGAAAAACTGCATGGAAATGAGAGCTTTAGGGCAAGCTTACAAGAATACAAGGCAACAATCTCCAAAATGTCAGTAACTGTGTTTGTACCTGTGACATACAACAGAAGGATCCCACCAACAAGCGGCGGTGTCTCACCAATACACACCCGGCATCTGTAAGCGCTGTTCAGGACCCCACCACACCTGACCCAAATGCTGACAGCTGACCATCCCTCCTCATCACAGCCTGACTATGCTAACCCCATTCATCACTCCGGCAACCAGTTCATTTCTTGGACAGTGAGTCGAAATACCTTAGGCCAAACCACACCCATGCCACGGACCTCCAAGCCTCCTACATTACCTGTACCCCGCCAATACCGGCACCCGGCTGACCAAAGCCCACCCACCCTTGGCTTCTGCTCCCGCTAAGGTCGCGGGTCAACAACTCCTCTCTCTAGTTCCATATAGCAATTGGAATCCACTCGTTGAGGGATGGGGGTGGGGGGCGCTGGGAGGGTCAGCTGTGCGAATGGGAATGCACAGCTCCTTCTCTACCATGCCACTCCACCAGCGGGGGCACCACCCAACGCTACATCCAACCAGGCCACCGCTGCCAGGGCCACTTCCAGCTTAATGTCCATCGAGGCCGCCAGCTCAACATTCTTTTGGTCTTTAAAGGGGGGTACTGTTACGACCGATGACGCCAAGTTGTTCATTGTTTAAATTTGCGGGTGTTTTTCCGGGTTTTTAGTTTACTTCATTCCTTGCACTCTTATTTTTTTCACTTCCTGTTCTGTTTGTGTTTTCTAACAGTAGCTTCACCCCTGCCACTTAGCACTGTCTTCATTCACCTGGGTGTGATCAGTAATAATGTGTTTTGCCTGCTGCTTAGACTATTTGAACCAGTTTAATTTCTTTGTTGGTGTGGGATCACTGTATTGTTTGTCTGAGGAACTATGATGGTCTGTAGCATTTTTGACTTCTTGTTTTGCACTTCCTTGTTGTTAGCACTCTTTCGCATTTTTTCATGCACAGTATCCCTGCACTCTGCCTTGAATTGTGTACTTTTGGACATTAAACATTGCCTGCTTTGTCTTCTGCCTTTTTGGGCCATGTTACTAAAAGTAGTTCCTCAACCTTAGCACTCACAATAACCACGCGGCTGATATACCCTCAATTGCAAATTGTGGCATGTAAATGGAATATTGTTAGTGGTTTTCGGATGTTTTTTTTTTACAGTACTTTATAGGCAGAATAGTTGCTGAGATAGGCGCCAGCGCCCCCCGCGACCCCGAAAGGGAATAAGCGGTAGAAAATGGATGGATGGATAGTTGACTCCCTTTATCTGCATTGTTAGCTGCCTCTTTCTATTGTTTAATTGCAATTTAGAATACACAAAATATGTGTTTTTGCCACACATAGGTATCGTGAATGATAGGCAAGTTACAAAAAAAAGCGCAGTTCCCCTTTATGTGGTCAGCTGATTACTAACTGGGTGCAGGTGCCGTCAAGGAACACTAAATAAGGTCAGCTGAATTCAGTGACGTGTGTTGACCTTCACACTCTGTGAAGCATAGATTGCTTTAAACTCCTTCTTTTTTTATTTTTTTTTACTTAAATTCACATGCCATAATCATTGTTACTACAGGTTGCACCAGAAAAGGAAGCAAGTATATTCACTTTTATAAAAACGTTATGATAAATGAGACCAAAATGTATTTGGTAAAGCTGTTATCTAACATATGTTGGCCACATTTGCTATGATGATATATAATCTGTTTTTTTTAGTTATGTGTATTTGTATCTGAAGCAGCAACATTTACTTTTGATGAAAACATACTTTGCATGATCACAATCATTTAGTCTTTAAAGTCCAGTTTATAGAATATTTGATATTGAATAATAATCCTCCATATTCAATCAATCAATCAATGTTTATTTATCTAGCCCTAAATCACAAGTGTCTCAAAAGGCTGCACAAGCCACAATGACATATTTGGTTCAGAGCCCACATCAGGGCAAGGAAAAACTCACAACCCAGTGGAATGTCAATGAGAATGACTATGAGAAACCTTGGAGAGGACAGCAGATGTGGGTGACCTCCCCCCCTCTAGGGGAGACCGGATTCAATGGACGTTGAGTTGGTCTAGCAAAATATTTGAGTCCATCATGGATCTAACATAAGTCCATAGTTGGGCCAGCAGGAGATCATCTCGAGCGGAGACGGGTCAGTGGCGCAGAGATGCCCCAACCGATGCACAGGCTAGCGGTCCAACCCGGGTCCCAACTCTGGACAGCCATCACTTCATCCATGGCCACCGGATCTGTGGCCCCCCTTCCACAAGGGAGAGGGGGACAGAAAAGAAAAGAAACGGCAGATCAACTGGTCTAAAAAGGGGTCTATTTAAAGGCCAGAGTATACTGTACAAATGAGTTTAAGATGGGACTTAAATGCTTCTACTGACAGTCTTCTACTATATTGGCGGACATGATTCATTCATTCATTCATTTATTTAATTTCATTGCATTTCATTCAGAGCAGTAAAACGTTTTTGCGTCCAATAAAGACATGCACCTGGGGATAGGTTGATTGGCAACACTAAATGGTCCCTAGTGTGTGAATGTGAGTGTGAATGTTGTCTGTCTATCTGTATTCGCCCTGTGATGTGGTGGCGACTTGTCCAGGGTGTAGCCCGCCTTCTGCCCAATTGCAGCTGAGATAGGCTTCAGCAACCCCTTGCGAATGGATGGATGGCTGGGGATAAGTAAGATTATTTTGAGAATGAAAGAAAGGATGGATGAAATAAATAGAATGGATGCACCAGTGGCAGAGCAATCACGTGACAAACATTTAATTTGTACAGTGTTTGAGGTGGTTTCTATGTATATGCGACAGCTCTGTGTCACAGGATTCTTGTCAGGACTGACAGACTGTGGCCAGGCTGGTTGCCAAGGTTACAATGTTTTATTTTTCAATACTACAAAGTTTTTTCCCTTCTTCAACTCTCCCAAGTCTTTCCTCTTTCCTCCTCTGGCTTTTCAGCTCCCCACCTGCGGTCACCAACGCTGCTAATAAAGAGACAGGTGATTAGATAACTCGTTCCAGCTGAGATATCCACTCACCTGGCATCTGCTCCACAGCCGACTCCTGCACATGCCCTGCCCGCAGGTAACGCGTGGACCACGCCCCCTCCACAGTATATTTTAAGTTTATATTAATTATTTCTGCCTGGAGTTTATGTAGTAACTCGGGTTTGTTTGTTTTTTAGTTGGCAACATAAATACAAACGCTGAATTTTGATAAAACTTTTAGGAAAAGTCAGGAAGGCACGATAATGCTGCATTCATTGATTCATTTTGTTTCCTGGGATACAAATACAAACCCTGTTTCCATATGAGTTGGGAAATTGTGTTAGATGTAAATATAAACGGAAGACAATGATTTGCATATCGTTTTCAGCCCATATTCAGTTGAATATGCTACAAAGACAACATATTTGATATTCAAACTGATAAACTTTTTTTTTTTTTCAAATAATCATTAACTTTAGCATTTGATGCCAGCAACATGCGACAAAGAAGTTAGGAAAGGTGGTAATAAATACTGATAAAGTTGAGGAATGCTCATCAAACACTTATTTGGAACATCCCACAGGTGTGCAGGCTAATTGGGAACAGGTGGGTGCCATAATTGGGTATGAAAATAGCTTCCCAAAAAAATGCTCAGTCTTTCACAAGAAAGGATGGGGCGAGGTACACCCCTTTGTCCACAACTGCGTGAGCAAATAGTCAAACAGTTAAAGAACAACGTTTCTTAAAGTGCAATTGCAAGAAATTTAGGGATTTCAACATCTACGGTCCATAACATCATCAAAAGGTTCAGAGAATCTGGAGAAATCACTCCACGTAAGCGGCATGGCAGAAACCAACATTGAATGACCGTGACTTTCGATCTCTCAGACGGCACTGTATCAAAAACCGACATCAATCTCTCAAGGATATCACCACATGGGCTCAGGAACACTTCAGAAAACCACTGTCACTAAATACAGTTTGTCGCTACATCTGTAAGTGCAAGTTAAAGATCTACTATGCAAAGCGAAAGCCATTTATCAACCACATCCAGAAACGCCGCCAAGTTCTCTGGGCCCGAGATCATCTAAGATGGACTGATGCAAAGTGGAAAACTGTTCTGTGGTCTGACCAGGGGCGTTGCCAGACATATTTCACTGGGGCACGTGCCCCACTGTTGATCTGCAGTCCCCCAGTAAAAATGTCACCAATAAAAAAAAAACGCTTCAGAGTTTTAAGTCTACATAACATAGACAACAGCGCACATACTACTTAGTATAGTAATTGATTGCTACTGTATTCACTCCACTAACAATGAGCACATGGCTAATTAATATGGTAATTTATTCACGTGTGGATCGAGACTTCGGTTGAGAGAGAGAGAGAGAGAGAGACAGAGAGAGAGAGAGGGGCTGCAAATCACTGCGTGAGGTAGGTAACGTTAGCCAACAACAATTTGTTAATTACATTATTTTGATTTTGATTTGACTCAAACTGTAACTCCTAAATGGATATCAGAAAGTTATTCGCCCGCAGCAGAGAAGAAGCACCGAGGAATGAGAGATGTAAGTGAAGTCCTAGCTAGCTAGGCAACATTATTGTCTTAAGTTGATGCTAAGTTAGCTAACGTTATTCCTTGTATCAAGACAAACATATTCATTTGCTGTACGAGCTGTCGGGGGAATTTCCAATGAACATGAAACATAATGTTGGTTATTGTCTGCTGGCTCTGCATCAATGATGATTTGGAGTAAGCATGTGTGAGTCGAGTGCTTCTCAAATGGTTTATCTTCAGGAAGAAAAACATTTTTCCATATCATCAAGTCGTGAGCCAATTTTTAAATCATTCAAGTTTATTTCACAGAAAAATAGCACAGTAGACTTGTCTTGTTAATCGGTGTGACTTTGACTAAAATAATCTTGTTTTGTCACCAGAAAAATGGCTACAGCTAAAGCATCTGGTTTTGTTTCCAGAAAAAAAAAGAACATTTCTGTATTTGTTTTCAGAAAGATGGCTGAAAATATTGGGTTTTGTTGCCACATTTAGATTTTTTTTAAATATATTTCCATGTCTGTCCTGAGTCCTCCTCCAATTTGTTAGTCGGTTTGCCTTTTGCTAAAATACTCACTAATAGTCACTAGAAAAAAGGCTAAAATAATCTGGTTTTGTTGCCACAATTTGATTTTTTTTCCCTAAACTTTTTTTTTTCATGCACACATCTAACTGCGACTCACTGAAAAGGACACACAATCCACTTTTATGTCACGACCCAGCAGTTGGGAACCACTGGTCAACTGTATAACAGTTACTGTAATATTTCCATGTCTGTCCAGAGTGATTGACCACTTTGCAAAAATGAAAACGAGACGTTACCGTTTACTTCTCAGAAAATGATTCCCTGAACAGACACACAACAGTTGTTCATTTATTCTACTACTGTGGCTTTATTGTTTTGTGTATATTTTATAGTTTTGTGTATCTGAAATAGGATTAGCCACATTGCCATAAATGGAAATTAAATAATATAAAAGAACCCAGAGATGCAGGGGTGCTTTATTTTTTGTTTTACTTTTGTAGATGTTAAATTTGCAGATGATTACTGCAATATATATTTCAAAAAGATTCATTGCTCTTCCTTTTTGCTTTTACCAGTAGCAGTTTAGAAGTCTGGAGTAAAAAAGTTCACAAGTAGGTCAAATGCATTAGTTAATTTCAGGTGGTTAATCAAAGATCCATACAACATAATCTGATATGATTTCATAGTTTAAAGCACTATTTATGTATTTTTTATGATAAGTGCTAAAAATGTTTTTGCTTGCGCGCTTTGCACGCTCACATGAATTATGTGTGCCCCAGGTGTGCCCCAGTACAGTATTAGGTCTAGTGACGCCCCTGGGTCTGACGTGTCCACATTTCAAATGTTTGGGGGACATTTTCGACATCGTGTCATCCGGACGAAAGGGGTAGCGAACAATCCAGACTGTTATCGGATGTGGGTGCATTAATGCCCAAGGCATGTGTAACTTACACATCTCTGAAGGCACCATTAATGCTGAAAGGTACATACAGGTTTTGGAACAACATATGCTGCCGTCCAAGCACCATCTTTTTCATGGACGCCCCTGCCTATTTCAGCAAGACAATACCAAACCACATTCAGCACGTGTTACAACAGCGTGGCTTCGTAAAAAACGAGTGTGGGTACTTTCCTGTCCCGCCAGCAGTCTAGACTTGTCTCCTGTCGAAAATGTGTGGCGCTTTATGAAGCGTAAAATACAACAGAAGAGAACCCGGACTGTTGAACGACTGAAGCTCTACATAAAACAAGAATGGGAAAAAATTCCACTTTCAAAGCTTCAACAATTAGTTTCCTCAGTTCCCAAACGTTTGTTAAGTGTTGTTAAAAGAAAAGATGATGTAAGACAGTGGTGAACATGCCCTTTCCCAACTACTTTGGCATGTTTTGCAGCCATAAAATTCTAAGTTAATTATTATTTGAAAAAAGAAAAAAAGTTTATGAGTTTGAACATTAAATATCTTGTCTTTGTAGTGCATTCAATTGAATACGGGTTGAAACGGATTTGAAACTTATTGTATTCCATTTATATTTACATCTAATACAATTTCCTAACTCACATGGAAATGAGGTTTGTAGAACAGATTTGGTGAAATAGTCCAATTTGTCTATTTAAGGTTTGAGGCAATTTTAGGCCTAATTTGTTCATGTCAATATGAAGAACAGTGTGTGCAGTCACACCTCCAAGGTTGTAACGGGGAAAAGAAAACCAACCAAAGAAAAAAAAAAAGTAAGCAAAAGCAAAAATGTATATGTGGTTTTATTAAGTTTTTTTTTCCTTTTGTTGAAAGAAACAAAAGATCTTTGGGTTAACAAAACGTTTCATCCTCGAAGTAATATACAGATTATAGAATGGGGTTACAGTTGCTTTTGGCTTAGTTCTAAATTTTAATTCTAGTGGAAAGAAGAGAGCAAAGGTTTAATGATTATTTTTGCATGCAAACGTTTGTTTACCCCATGAAAGCAGTGCACTGTGAAACTGCTCGGTTCTCCCTGGAGGCAAATTTGTTTTTTTACATGCAGGATGATTGCAGCTCTGTAAGCGTGTACTCAGGCACAGCTCTGCAATAGCCCGGAGGCCTCGTCACGCATGCAAACTTGCAGAAATGCTGTCAAGCATTGATCTTAAAAGTGCTGGCAGAATTGTGTTTCAGCTTGTGATTGTAGATGATGACTTTGCAAGCATATCATCCCCTATTCTGGCTGTCCCTGTTTTACACGGATGTGGGTTGACGCCGTTACTTTTCTCCTGTCAGCTTAAGACAATGTCCACATCGACACTGATATTTAAAACAAACACAAAAAAACGCACATTTCCTTCACTCTGGCGTACAAAAACATCTCCAACCACACTGGTGGAGTTGAAATACATTCAGTGACTGTCATTCTGTTCAATCGATAGACTGAAACACATTTGTTTTAGCCCCGTTATACTGCAGACTGCAGTGGTTTTCAAACTTTTTTCATCAAATATCTCAAAAAACCCTTGGGTCTCCAAGTACCACCATAATGACCAAAATTCAAATACCATAGTACAGTCAGCCTAAGTATTAATTAAAAAAGGCAGATGTTTTGTTTAACTAGTATATTTAGGATTTACACACATTTTGAACGAAACAGTGTGTTTAGATACAGTGAAATAAAACAGCGTAATGGGCTTCACGGTGGCAGAGGGGTTAGTGCGTCTGCCTCACAATACGAAGGTCCTGAGTACTCAGGGTTCAAACCCGGGCTCGGGATCTTTCTTTGTGGAGTTTGCATGTCCTCCCCGTGACTGCGTGGGTTCCCTCCGGGTACTCCGGCTTCCTCCCACCTCCAAAGACATGCACCTGGGGATAGGTTGATTGGCAACACTAAATGGTCCCTAGTCTGTGAATGTGAGTGTGAATGTTGTCTGTCTATCTGTGTTGGCCCTGCGATGAGGTGGCGACTTGTCCAGGGTGTACCCCGCCTTCCGCCCGATTGTAGCTGAGATAGGCGCCAGCGCCCCCCGCAACCCCGAAAGGGAATAAGCGGTAGAAAATGGATGGATTTACATAGTATGAAGGTGGCATCTGCTTTCTGACTTGTCTGCTTCAGTTCTGCTCGAGGATTGAATCTGGGTCCTTCAGGTGGAAGTCAAGACTGCTCGGCACCAAGCGCCCTGATCCCGGACGAGCCCTTAAATTCCGATTATCTTCCTGAGACTACTTTAGGGGCAGGTAACATTGGCTCTCCCCTCCCCTTGTTACTCTCTGCTCGTTACTATCTTCACCAACAAGACTCTTCTATAAAAGTTGAAGTTATGTTAAATGTTCATTTATACATTTCGTTCATCATTGCGTTTTGCACGTTAAACGAAAGTGAATTAATTAACTCATATCATGTTTTGCTTATAGTGAAGATTTATATCCAACTTGGAGAAGGCAAACCACAAGTAAATAGTGGTATTTCAGTTTGAGCGCACAATAAGATAAGTCCCCTTAGTTTGATATTCGCAGGTGAATTGGATCACTTCTTGTAGGAAAAGAGGCTCTAATTAGGACTTCGGAATGCAAAAATTGATATCCTTATCCTTGAGAAGAAACTACCTGCCTAGCTCAAAACCTACATTTAAGTTATGACTTAAACAAGTTGTTTTGAAGACACTTTTACGTGGTCAGGTTGTGTTCTTCTTTTTTTAAAAAAAAAAAAAAAAAAAGCCTTTTTATAGACATGCATGCTGGTTCTAGTTTTGGGCTGTTTCTACTTTTATATTTTACTTATTTTTATTATCTTTTTACTATTATTATTATTACAATTTTTTTACACTGTGGCTATTTGAGGTTGTTTGCTCAACGTAAAGTGCTTTTTTTACAAATAAAATCTATTATTATTATTATTACTCTGAATTAACACACTACCAGACGCAGAAAAAAGGAATAACAAGACTGTGGTTAGGCATTTTTGTGACGTTACCTCCTCCGGGTACTGCAGTCCTGAATAACGATGCTCGCTTGTAATAAAGCAACTTTTTGTTCAGCAAGACGTCTCCAAAGTCTCTTTTGATATTGCCGCACTGCCGTGTCACCCTTCTGCCCGAGAGAAGGTGACAAGACCAGAAATACACTTCAAAACTATACTTGTTCTCCATATAAATGTGTTTTGTTTTCATATAATTGGGTGTCTAACAGATTAATTGGATTCACATTATTTGTCCTAGGAAAAACTGCTTATATTGTTGTATGGATCACTTTTGAACCTCTTTAAAGAACAGTTTTTTGAACTCTTCCTCTACCACTATAGTGCTGACCTTGAATGATCTCCCTGAAACCATCGAGGGAGGTAACAGCGACTCTCCAATCCCCAGGCATCTTTGCCAACAAGGGTCTTCAATAAAACTAGAAATGTTAATGAATTGAAAATAAATGCTTCGGTTTTCGTTTGTTTCAGTATTGAATTTCTTTGAAAAGATGATTATCCGAGGCTAACATGCCGCTGCACCAGTAAATATTTCTCTGTCATCTCCAAAGCAATCTTGCTGGAACCATAAGTGCCCCTTGAGGTTCTTGACGTACATGTTCCTGCACTCGTTAATGCATTTGGTGGCCAAACAATCTAGACTCCTCTTTTGAAAATCTATTCCATTTATAAAAGTGTGTTTGCTCTATGAAATGAATTGAAACAGCATCAAATACTTTTATTTGCCCAGATTATCACCGGCAAAGTCAGAGAATACACGATAAATAGGAAATGTTCTTCGGGGAGACTGGGTGGCACAGGGGTTAGTACATGTGCCTCACAATACGAAGGTCCTGAGTAGTCCTGAATTCAATCCCGGGCTCGGGATCTTTCTGTGTGGAGTTTGCATGTTCTCCCCGTGACTGCGTGGGTTCCCTTCTGGTACTCCGGCTTCCTCCCACTTCCAAAGACATGCACCTGGGGATAGGTTGATTGGCAACACTAAATTGGCCGTAGTGTGTGAATGTGAGTGTGAATGTTGTCTGTCTATCTGTGTTGACCTTGCGATGAGGTGGTGACTTGTCCAGGGTGTACACCGCCTTCCGCCCGATTGTAGCTGATATAGGCTCCAGCGACTCCCCGCGACACCAAAAGGGACAAGCGGTAGAAAATGGATGGATGGCTAAGGGGACCATGCAAGCTTCAATTCATGTTTGAGCGTAAGGTTGTCCACAATAATAAACCCCCTAACCTTGAGTTTATTTAAGTTAAGTTAAGTTAAAGTACCAATGATTGTCACACACACACTAGGTGTGGTGAAATGTGTCCTCTGCATTTGACCCATCCCCTTGATCACCCCCTGGGAAGTGAGGATTTAACTAGACACATTTGTGACTTTAAAAGCGTTAAATCTCAAGATTGCTTATTTTTGATAAGCTTAGCACATTGTTCGGAGAACACATTACACACGCAAACAAGGCCTAGTGGTTAGAGTGTCCGCCCTGAGATGGGTAGGTTGTTAGTTCAAACCCCGGCCGAGTCATACCAAAGACAATAAAAATGTGACCCATTACCTCCCTGCTTGGCACTCAGTATCAAGGGTTGGAATTGGGGGTTAAATCACCATAAATGATTCCCGGGCGCGGCACTGCTGCTGCTCACTGCTCCCGTCACTTCCCAGGGGTGTTAAAGGGGATGGGTCAAATGCAGAGGACAAATTTCACCACACCTAATGTGTGTGTGACAATCATTGGTACTTTAACTTGAACTTTAACATCACAGAGATTCATAATGCAGATTTGAACTGTTGCTGAAAAGTTGAAAGTGGCATGACACGAACATTCTGATTGTTTGCTGGAACTGCATGTCCTTTGAAAATCTTCAGAGCTTACTTCTTAGAGACTCACATAGCGTATTTCTAACAAATGGAGAGGAGAAGAATAAATCAATAAATCAAACTGTCGATATTTAACATAGCGATCAAATAATTGATAAGGGTCACTGCATTACTCTTTGGTCGATTACATGCAGACTGAATTGGGCCCGAAGAATATATTTTTTCGCATCTTTTTATTCATGTAAACATTTTTTTCTACTTTTTTAATCAAACTTGGATCCAATTTGATGCATGTTTTGAACAAAAATAATTTGTGGGGAACAAATCGTTCAATAAATTTACAAAACCGAGGCGCCCTTCCAATTCATTAAATTACATTTTACATGCTCTTTTTTTTTACGTAAAACAAGGCCACCCATGTAATGCTGGCCCCTACGTGCTGCGCTTGATATGAGTAAATGGAGGGGCAACCCTGATTACATTATGGTAAAAAGTCCTCAATTATGCGCGGATACAAGGGAAACAGCCGGCAGGGTTTCTGGGTGTTGTTGATAAATGGCCTTGGCTTTGCATTGTAGCATTTTAACAAACTATAGTTACTGACAGTACTTTTCTGAAGTGTTCCTGAGTCCATGTGGGGATATCCTTCACACACTGGAGTCGCTTTTTGATGCAGTAGCGCCTGAGGGATTGAAGGTCACTGGTATTCAATGCTGGTTTTTGGCCTTGGCGTTTGCGTGCAGTGATTTGTCCGGATTCTCTGAACTCTAGATGGTGAAATCCCTATATTTCTTGCAATAGCTTGTTGAGAAATGTTGTTCTTAATCTGTACGACAATTTGCTCACACATTTGTTCACAAAGTGGTGACCCTCGCCCCATCCTTGTTTGTGAATGACTGACCATTTTATTGAAGCTCATTTTATACCCAATCATGGAACACACCTGTTCCCAATTAGCCTGTTCAGCTGTGGGATGTTCCAAATAAGAGTTTGATGAGCATTCCTCAACGTCCTCAGTCTTTTTGCCACTCGTGCTAGCTTTTTTGATACATGTCTCAGGCATCCAATTCCAAATGAGCTAATATTTGCAAAAAATAACAAAGTTTACCAGTTCAAACTTTAATTATCTTGTCTTTGCAGGCTATTCAATTGAATATAGGTTGAAAAGGATTTGCAAATCATTGTATTCTGTTTTTATTTACAATTTACACTACGTGCCAACTTCACTGGTTTTAGGTTTGGTACTTTTATGGTCCAAGGTCTCAAGCTCCCTTCAAAAGAACTAAACCCCGGAAAGTCCTATGGTTACTCGAAAAGGATCATTTCAGTTCTTAAAGTCTTAAAGGTCTCATGCTCCACCAAAAGGACTTTCCTCGTGTAAAGGTCTAGGGGCCTCATGCATTAAGACTTGCATGAATTTCCTAGTAAAAAACGAAGTAGGAAGAACTCCCAAAAATTGTGTACGCAAAAAACAAATCCAGATTTAGTAAAGTGTGCGATATTGTCAGGTTTTATGGGGCATTCCATCTGGCCGTTAGGCCTGCTGTCGTTGGCAAGCGGCGAAAACTGTTTTTGGGGCTGATCTGGTCAAAGCACATCTCAATCAACGTGGAATTGAGCGCACATATTGGAGTGGCCGGGCCACTTCCTGTTCACGCCCCCATTTAAATGTGCAAATCCGATTTAAATTAGCCATGACCCTGACACCCCGCTCTCTGTACAGTCAGAAAACACAAAGATAATGAGCAAGACGGCCAAAAAAAGTGCAAGTGCCGGAGTGTAAAAATGCACTCCATTCCACTATTGTTGCATGTTAGAGCAGCTGTGAATTAGGGCTGCAACCAGAGGTGGGTAGTAACGCGCTACATTTAATCCGTTACATCTACTTGAGTAACTTTTGGGATAAATTGTACTTCCAAGAGTAGTTGTTTATGCAACATACTTTTACTTTTACTTGAGTATATTTATAGAGAAGAAACGCTACTTTTACTCCGCTCCATTTGTCTGCAATCAGGTCGCTACTCGCTACTTTTTTTTAATCGATCTGTTAATGCACGCTTTATTTGTTTTGTTTTCATCAGACACGCATTCAAAGTAGGAACTACGCATGCCTGCGTTTCACCAATCACATGCAGTCACTGGTGACGTTGGACCAATCAAACAGAGCCAGGTGGTCACGTGACCGTCACACGTAGAACCCGACATGTTGAAAAACTTATTGGAGTGTTACCATTTAGTGGTCAACTGTGCGGAATATGTACTGTACTGTGCAATCTACTAATAAAAGTTTCAATCAATCAACCAATCAATCAAAAGTGTAAAGGAAAAAAGACACTTTTTATTTCAATCGTACTTCCCGTCAAAAGACTAAAGACTGATCGCACAGTTCCTGCCTTCACAATAAAAGTGCCGCTCCATCGCGCCTGCGCTAACAAAATAAGAGTCTCCGAAAGCCAGCGCAAACAAGCTAGCAAGCTACGGAGTTTGCCGCCAATATATTTTTTGTAAAGTGTATAAAAACAAATATGGAAGCTGGACAAATAAGATGCCAAAAACCAACGACTTTCAGGATGTATTAGACAGGAAGGAGGAACTTTTTTTCTCCTCCATTTGAAAACCGGAACGTTATCAGCACTATACTGTCTGATTCCAATCAATGCAAGTCATCAGAATCAGGTAATACACCAACTTATATTCTTGTCTTCATTAAAGATAGGAATCTATATGTTAAACATGCATGTATATTCATTAAAATACCTTTAACATGTGAACAAAAACGGCAAAATAAATAAAAATAAATTATATACTGTATATATAAATGTATATATATATATATATATATATATATATTATATGTGTGTATGTATATATATATATATATATATATATATATATATATATATATATATATATATATATATATATATATATGATATGTGTGTATGCATATGTATATATGAGGTAGATCACTTTGACTTGGTCATTAATTAAGTAATTGATTAACGTTGAAATACTCATTGGGGTGTTACCATTTAGTGGTCAATTGTACGGAATATGTACTGTACTGTGCAATCTACTAATACAAGTTTCAATCAATAAATCAATCAATCAATGTCTACTGAGCCTATGGTGCTGTTAAGTTATTGTGGCTCAATTTGCCTTAATTTTTATTTTATTTTCATGTATTATTATTTAATATATAATATTGCTTTAGTTGCTTAAGAGATATTCCTGGCTCTGAATTTGCTCATTGCTATTTTTATATTTTTGTGCATTATTTGTTGCCGTAATCATTAAACAAACAGGTTACTCATCAGTTACTCAGTACTTGAGTAGTTTTTTCACAACATACTTTTTACTTTTACTCAAGTAAATATTTGGGTGACTACTCCTTACTTTTACTTGATTAATAAATCTCTAAAGTAACTGTACTCTTACTTGAGTACAATTTCTGGCTACTCTACCCACCTCTGGCTGCAACTAACAATTATTTGTCAATGATTATTAAGTTAAAGTTAAAGTACCAATGATAGTCACACACACATTAGGTGTGGCGAAATTATTCTCCTTATTTGACCCACCACCCTTGATCACTCCTTGGGAGGTGAGGGGAGCAGTGGGCAGCAGCAGTGGCAGCGCCCTGGAATTATTTTGGGTGATTTAACCCCCAATTCCAACCCTTGATGCTAAGTGTCAAGCAGGGAGGTCATTTTTATAGTCTTTGGTATGACTCGGCCAGGGTTGGAACTCAAAACCTACTGATCTCATCTTAACGATTAGCCAACTAATTGGATAATAAAGCGTACACACACTTTAATGGCTGTAAGTTTTACATCAACTTCTAAATGCAGTTCAAGTTATTTTCAAGCATCTGCTTATGGACAACAATGATGACTAATTATTCATAAATATGTATTCATACTGTAAAAGTGCTGCTCATTCAACTAATACAACAAGTAAAATTACTAATAAAATGTTACCCATTTAAAGGAAAAGAAAGGTAAAGTGCTAAAATAAACAATTAACCTTGTTTATGTATTTAAAAATCATTTAAAACAGCACCAATGAAAAAAAAGAACAAAACACAAAATCAAACTTCCTCAAAAAGAAAAGCTTTTTGTGATGTTAAAAAGCTGCACACTGGTCTATTGACTATTGATTAACTCTTGGCAGTTTTAACACTCTAATACAGTGGTTCTCAACCTTTTTTCAGTGATGTACCCCCTGTGAACATTTTTTTTAAATTCAAGTACCCCCTAATCAGAGCGAAGAATTTTTGGTTGAAAAAAGAGATAAAGAAGTAAAATACAGCACTATGTCATCAGTTTCTGATTTATTCAATTGTATAACAGTGCAAAATATTACTCATTTGTAGTGGTCTGTCTTGAACTATTTGGAAAGAAAGATATACAAATAACTAAAAACTTGTTGAAAAATAAACAAGTGATTCAATTATAAATAAAGATTTCTACACATAGAAGTAATGTGAATTTGTGAATTATATTTATATAGCGCTTTTTCTCTAGTGACTCAAAGCGCTTTACATAGTGAAACCCAATATCTAAGTTACATTCAAACCAGTGTGGGTGGCACTGGGAGCAGGTGGGTAAAGTGTCTTGCCCAAAGACACAACAGCAGTGACTGGGATGGCGGAAGCGGGAATCGAACCTGCAACCCTCAAGTTGCTGGCACGGCCACTCTACCAAACGTGCTAAACTTAAAGTGCCCTCTTTGGGGATTGTAATAGAGATCCATCTGGATTCATGAACTTAATTCTAAACATTTCTTCACAAAAAAAGAAATCTTTAACATCAATATTTATGGAACATGTCCACAAAAAATCTAGCTGTCAACATTGAATATTGCATTTTTGCATTTCTTTTCACATTTTATGAACTTACATTCATATTTTGTTGAAGTATTATTCAATAAATATATTTATAAAGGATTTTTGAATGGTTGATATTTTTTGAATATTTTAAAAAAATCTCACGTACCCCTTGGCATACCTTCAAGTACCCCCAGGGGTACGTGTACCCCCATTTCAGAACCACTGCTCTAATATACTCAAAGTGTAGAATTATATCTCTGAATATGTTTTGAAATGTCAGCAATTTAATAGATTAGTTTGTGAATGTGAGTGTGAACGTTGTCTGTCTATCTGTGTTGGCCCTGCAATGAGGTGGCGACTTGTCCAGGGTGTACTTCGCCTTCTGCCCGATTGTAGCTGAGATAGGCGCCAGCGCCCCATGCGAGCTCAAAGTGAATAAGCGGTAGAAATGGATGGATGGATGGATGGATGTTTAATTTTATGATTCGTTAAAGCGCCTTTTTTTTACGACATTGCATATTGAAGCTGCTTTAAAACGTACTTGAATTAATGTAGACAAAGTTCAGCTGTTGGACTTTGGCTAAAATTACAGTTGTTTTTCACACAACTTTGTCTCACAGTTGATAGCCGGCTGGCAAGCTAGAAGCTACCACTCTTAGCGAAGCTGTGCCAGCATCCTCCCTCCAAATGTCACCATGGCTCTGCTTTCAATAATGATAAATAACAAAGTACCAATGACTGTCACACAAACTCTTGGTGTGGCGAAATTATTCTCCTCATTTGACCCATCACCCTTGATCACCCCCTGGGAGGTGAGGGGAGCAGTGGGCAGCAGCGATGCCCGCGCCCGGGAAACATTTTTGCTGATTTAACCCCCAATTCCGACCCTTGATGCTAAGTGCCAAGCAGGGAGGTCATGGGTCCCATTTTTATAGTCTTTGGTACGACTCGGTCGGGGTTTGAACTCAAATGCTGGTATCACAGATCTGCTGCCATAAAAATAAGGTTTGCTTTGAAAATTGAAAGAGTTATTCATGATTTAACAAAAATAACAGGAAATAGTGTCACATTTTACCGGCCAAGTCATATCAAAGACTATGAAAATGGGACCCATTACCTGCCTGCTTGGCACTCAGCATCAAGTGTTGGAATTGGGGGTTAAATAAGCAAAATGATTCCTGAGCGTGGCCCCCGCTGCTGCTCACTGCTCCCCTCACCTCCCAGGGGATGGAACAAGGGTAATGGGTCAAATGCAGAGGGTAATTTCACCACACCTAGTGTGTGTGTGACAATCAGTGGTACTTTAACTTTATTTAACATATTACCTTCCAGCGATGTTTTTGCCAGTGACCCACTTCCGCCCGGAAAAACACGAGTGATGATGTCACGACAATTATCGACAAATCTGATTGTCGTTGACATAATTTATTGTCGACATTTTTTGACAGTGTCGACCAATCGTTGCAGCCCTACTGTGCATGTGCCGATTGAAGGGTGTGGTTTAATGATTCACAGTTCATGCATAGTTTTTAACATGAAGATACTTTGCACACACAGACAATCAGGGACTTGTTTGAAATATCTTACTGGAATATGTAGTTTAATCAGAAAAACCCAGTAAGCCGATGCAACCACTGACCCGTAATGATGCTGGAAAGACGGGGTATCAAACTAGGGGGGCACAAGATGTGCATAATGTGATTAATACTGGGACAATTACATGAATATACGCACCCACCAAAAGTCACCCATCCCACTCAATGCCAGCTTGTCGTCTGTTCCCAACCAGGCTGTTACTTAGAGTGTTAGAATCATGAGCTAAAACCAGGCCACATGGTTTCAAAATTGCTTCATGGCATTTGCACATCACATATAATCTTCACCGTGATCGAATGAAAATGTTTCCTGTTGATACACACTTATATGTCATGATGTGCAGCAATGTGTGTACAGTCAACAGCTCCGATTAAATTAGGAAAACCGGCAGTTGCCAAAAATTGCACTTTAATTCGGGCATGTTCAGCTGCCTTGTACGGGAATTAAATATTCCTGGCTAACATGTAAATAACTTTGTAGTGTTGTTTTTCTGCTCTGCTGTCGCCTTTCTGCTTTCCTTTGCAGGACCTTGTTTTGAGGTTCTGGGTTGGAGCCACTCAAACACAGCTGCAGCCTATTTCGGCTTACGTAATGGGAACTTCACTTGAAATGTGTAAGAACGTGGACTTTGATGCAGTTTATTGCGTGGATTGTTTTCCCGGTGTCACCCCAAATTTGTGCCCAGCGAAATAAGTGCTCAGGGGGGGAAGTGCACATGCGCGCACCTGTGCAATCCAGTGCGCCAGGCAGTTTTTTGGCAGGGCGGCGTCATTGACAAACAAACGTGTGTGTAGCAAGAGAGAGACCATCTTAGTAATGATTTAGCGAGACTCTGAAGATTTGGTTAGAGTTAGGGTTAGGGTTACAGTTTTTCTTTTAGCTAACAATATCAGCAAATCCAAGTTTAACTAATGAGTATACCTCGTATGCACTCTCACTGAGGCCACAGGGGCAATTATTTGGCAAGCCGTCCCATACACACTGTATACAATAGGGTGGGCATATATTTCGCACTTAAGGCGCTAAATATAAGCCCCGACACGCTTGGGCACTTATTTCGCAGCGAGCACTTATTTCGCTTGACACTGGAATGCAAACGAACTGGATCGGACATGGCTTGAAGGTAAATACATGGTTTTAATTTCAAATCAAAAGCTACAAACAAAAGGCGCTCACAGTGCAGGCACAAAACTTAACGCAGGAAACAAAAAAAAAGTCAACACATAAACTGAACTATGGACATAAGCTAAAACACTTACGGTGACGAGAAGTATGGCATGGAGCGAGCAAAAACGAGTGATCCAACATGGGCAGAGCAAGAGATGAATAATGTCATTAGAGTAATGTCGCCAGGTCGTCTACCTGGCAACTACAGGCTTAAATAATAGTGACATGATTAAAAACAGGTGCGTGAGTTCAAACAAATGAGGCAGGTGAAACTAATGAGTTGTCATGGAGACTAAAACAAACCAGGGTGCGCAAAAACAGGAACTAATGGAGTCAAAAACAAACACAAAATATCTAAACAGAATCCAGACCACATAACATGACAAAATGTTGCCTATCGTTCACGATCATTATGAAAGACATGACGGGTGTTTTTAATACATTCTAACTATTAAATAAATTATATCATAAGTCTGCTTACAATGGAGCCTATAAAGCCCTTAAAAAACACCCAACTAAGGTTTTATATACATTCTGTAAGTATATATGCAGTAACAGCCACATATAGAAATAATATTTAATATTTACATATTTTGATCATTTTAAGCATACACTTAAAAAAAACGTTCACTTTTTTTTTTTTCATCACTGATTATTACTCACGGCAGACTTAACATGAGAGCCAACAATTATAAAACATCACTGACTGTACAATGTCTGCTGTCATTAGTACGCCGACTGCTAAGATGTTCATATATTACTGTTTAGATACTAATCCTCGCGAAGAAAGGGAAGGGCCAAGCGTCTTTTTTTGTCGTTCTCGCCACTCCTGGGTCTAAATTGGATGTCAAAGTGTACTAACTTGTCGGAATACATCCTCAGCCTTTTTCTGTCCGGGTGAGAGGCATGATTTATGATCCTCAATAATAACAGTAGACCACTTGATAATGTAAACATCGGCACACACGGTGATGACATCGCCGCTCTAAATAGTGAGTCTACGTTAGCGCTTATAATAACATTATCACTAATACTTGGTTATCATTCAAATCACAAAATATACATTTAATATATTTGGATGTTTTTTTATTGGGATTTATTAGCAGGATACAGTACCTTCCATTGGTTCCAATGTAAGCTGACTTTTATTTATGTTTACTTACAAGTTGAAATGTACTATTAAATCGTTCCATCGTCATGTTTTTCATAATTATTGTGAACGATCGGCAAAATGTAAAAAAAAAAGTGCAGTTCCCCTTTAGGCGCAGTGGAAGAGTGGCATTGTGCAACCAGAGGGTCCCTGTTTCAATCCCCACCTAGTACTAACCTCGTCATGTCCGTTGTGTCCTGAGCAAGACACTTCACCCTTGCTCCTGATGGGTGCTGGTTAGCGCCTTGCATGGCAGCTCCCTCCATCAGTGTGCTTTTTGTTATTACATTTTGTGATTTTTTTTTTTTTTTTTTTGGAACCTGTCTCTCTGTCAACATTGGGGTCCTACTCCGGCTTAGCCGTCCCCAACAGAATGAGCTGGCTGCATGGATCCAGAGAAGATTGAATAATTCGGCTCTGCTCTAAAGTTCATTGGGCAACTGGTCGGCAGCCACGATCAGCTTTTTTGGGACATGACAGACACCATCTCCAAACGGTCCACTAGTGTTAGGACTTTTGACCAGTGCTTAGAACTGGCTTGTGTCCTTGACTGGGCGAGGCTCGTCAGTCCTACACCAGCAGCTACCCCCCCCCCCCCCCCCCCCCCCCATTTTTCTGGTAAGTCCGGCTCGTGAAAGCCATTCCTTAATCAATGCTCTCTACTGTTTGACCAGCAGCCCTCTTCTTATTCATCAGACCAAGCCAAAATAGCCTTTGTCATTATTGTCTGATAAAAATTGCCGCCTGGGCAATGGCAGCAAGGAAGACTGAGCCGGCTGTACGCTACTCACTACTTTTTATTTTGAAGTGAGAAAAAGAAAAAATGTTGATCATCCCCTTAAGGGCAAGGAGGAAAGCAGAGTCTGCTGGAGGTTAAAGAGGGAAAGGTCTCCGTGGCTGCGTTTTCTATTGACTTCTGTATTTTACTAGCGGAGAGAGGATTTGGCGATGCGGCACTTTATAGTATTTTTTTTAAAGGGCTTGATAGCCGCATTAAAAATGACATAGCTGCCTGTGATGACACTGCCTCACTAGATGAACTTATTGATCTGCCAGTTCGCCTGGATGATAGACTCTGTGAATTTGATACAGAAAAAGCAGTTGATGGGGGACACCACACCACTTCACCTAAGGTGCTGATTTTGACGACAGCCAGGGTCGACTCTGTCATCGACCCTCAAGGCACTGCTGCTAACCAGTGGATGGATTCCACTGACGTGGCAATGCAGCTTGGAGGACAACTCACCTCTGCAGTGCCATCCTGATGAACGAAGCTCCACCTGTGCCGTTACTTTTGGGACCCAGACAATCACGTCTCAAAGTGCACCGTAAATGCGCGCTCACGTCCTCTGCTCTTCATGCTTCCTGCTAATTCATCTTGTGAATATGATGAAGTCTCCTCTTGGGTGAAAAGACTCCAACTTAAAGGGACATTGTCTGGGGGAGGGAACAGTATCACAATTGTGGCTCTCATTGACTCGGGGGATGATTACTGCTTTGTATACTCAGACTTTGTTGACTGTCACAAATTGGCAAACGTCGAACTCAGCTCTTCTAAAGAGGTTCATTCTTTAGACAGTCGCCTACTGCAGCGGTTACGCATCAAACCGTTTCTTTATAGGACTTCTGCGTCCACTGCCCATTCATCCACAACCATGTTCCCACATTGCGCTTGACTTGGTCACAGGCCTCCACGCTTTACGTGGCAACTGTGTCATCCTCAATGTGGTGGACTGCTTCTCCAAGATGGCACACTTCATCCCCTAGTCAAAGTTGTCGTCATCCCGAGAGACTGCCCAGCTTGTCATTAAACATTTTTTTCCCGATTCATGGCATCCTACTGGACTTGGTTATGGATAGGGGGGCCCCAATTCACATCTCAAGTCTGTTGGGCCTTTTGGAAGGCATTGGGCCTGGATATCACCTGGATATCACCCTCAGACCGATGGCCAGACGGACCGGGCAAACCAAAAATTGGAGGCGGCTCTCTTCTGCGTATGCCTCAAGCACCCTTCTTACTGGCCTATTTCGGACGCTCACTTGCCAGTCCTCACATTGTCAGTTGAATTCTCGATGTTCCACTTTCACCAAGGACGTTAACTTCTTGCTTGGATGCTTTCATGTGTGCATCGCTTCCTGTTGACTCCCAGACGTCTACCTATTCCAGTCTCTCTGCCCTGGTTGTTGTACTGACGTTTTCTCCGCTCCTTTGGAGTATGTTTTCTTTTTCTTCCACTTTGGATGGAGTACGACTTTTTTTATTTATTTTTTATTTTTGCACCAATTTTTTATATGCATTCATTAATTGCACACATATTAATATTTGATATGTCTCTGATCTGCACATCAATCATTCTAATACTAACCATTTGACTTTGTTTGTTTCTCTTTATGTAAACAGACAATCAGCATGCCCTCTGAGTGTCGCCAAAATATCCACAGCATGTAGAAATGTGCGTGCGTGAGCCATGAACTTGGAGTGATGCACTGCACATTTTCATGTTCAGTTCAGTCTTTACACATCTCATTTTTGCAGTAAATAAGGGCATATGCCAGGTTTTTGTGCATATGCATGCCTGATACATGAGGCCCGACATGACCATAAAATGCCCTAAAAGTACCCAAAGAGTACGGATGTGGATCCGTTTATAGGCAGATTTCATGCCTTCTTAGATGTCACCAAGTGCCATTGTTACCTGTTTGCCTTGCCATTCAAGATTGGGGGTGTGAACAAATGATTCCTGAAGGATAGAGGGTCAAATGGGACACAATTAAATAAATAAATACATTTTTCATTAATAACTTAGATGTGTCATTCTTTGCCTCAAATGGGAAATGTATTTATTTATTACAAAATTGCATTTCATTATTTAGTTATGTAATTAATTATGGCCAAACAGCTTATTTTTTGTTTTATCTGACCACAGAACTTTCCTGCAGAAGGTCTAAGCTTTGTCCATGTGATGTCGGATGAAACAAAAATGTAGCTGTTTTGGGCACAATACCCAGCAATTTGTTTAATGGAGAAAAGGCGATGCCTTTAATCCTAGGAACACCTACCGTCAAGCATGCTGGTGGTGGTATTATGCTCTAGGCCTCTTCTGCTGCCAATGGAAATGGTGCATTACAGATAGTAAATGGGACAATGAAAAAGGAGGATTACCTCCAAATGATTCAGGACAACCCAAAATCATCAGCACAGATGTTGGGTCTTATGCACAGTTGGGTGTTCCAACAGGACAATGACCCCAAACACATGTCAAAAGTGGTAAAGAAATGGCTAAATCAGGCTACAATTAAGGTTTTAGAATGGCCTTCCCAAATTCCTGACTTAAAAGTGTGGACAATGCTGAAGAAACAAGTCCATGTCAGAAAACCTACACATTTAGCTGAACTGCACCAATTTTGTCAAGAGGAATGGTCAAAAATTCAACCAGAAGCTTGTGGATGGCTAGCAAAAGTGCCTTATTATAGAATGAATAGAATAGAATAGAATGCCTTTTATTGTCACTATGCACAGGTACAATGACATTAAAAGCAACTCCAATATCAGTGCGACAATCTACAAATATGCAAAACATGGGAAGGAAAGAAAAATAGAAATCGTGCACAGTCCAGTCCTGAGTACGAATGTTCTGAATGTGTTGTTTAAATAATATATATATATATATATATATATATATATATATATATATATATATATATATATATATATATATATATATATATATATATATATATATATATATATATATATATGTATATATATATATATATATATATATATATATATATATATATATATATATATATATATATATATATATATATACAGGACTGTCTCAGAAAATTAGAATATTGTGATAAAGTCCTTTATTTTCTGTAATGCAATTAAAATCATGAAAATGTCATACATTCTGGATTCATAGCATATCAACTGAAATATTGCAAGCCTTTTATTATTTTAATATTGCTGATTATGGCATACAGCTTCAGAAAATTTAAAAATCCTATCTCAAAAAATTTGAAAATTTTCTCAGACCAAGTAAAAAAAAAGATTTATAACAGCAAAACAAAATCAAAAATTTGAAAATGTCATTTAATGCACTTAGTACTTGGTTGGGAATCCTTTTGGACGGATTACTGCATCAGTGCAGCGTGGCATGGAGGCACTTGGCCTGTGGCATTGCTGAGGTGTTATGAATGCCCAGGATGCTTTAATATCGGCCTTTAGCTCATTTGCATTATTGGGCCTGGTGTCTTTCAGCTTCTTCTTCACATTACCCCCCAAATTCTCTATGGGATTTAGGTCAAGGGAGTTAGCAGGCCAATGAAGGACAGTAATGCCATGGTCAGTACACCAGTTACTGCTGGTTTTGGCACTGTGGATAGGTGCAAAATCATGCTGGAAAATTAAATCATCATCTCCCTAGAGCTTTTCAACAGAAACAGCTTCAATAGCCGTATTCCCATGGTCAAGCCACTCCTGAACTCCCTCAGTCAGCAATGGTTTGGGGAGCCATGTCAGCTGCTGGTTTTGGTCCACTGTGTTTCATCAAGTCCAGAGTCAATGTAGCTGTGTACATGCTTCCATCTGTTGTAAAGCTCTATGGAGATGATGATTTAATTTATTAATTTAATTATATATATATATATGTATATATATATATATATATATATATATATATATATATATATATATATATATATGTATGTATAGCTATATATATATATATATATATATATATATATATAGCTATATATAGACCTGCGATGAGGTGGTGCAGGATTTGATTCCCTGTCGGCGTAGTGTGTTACTGATGGTAACCTTTGATACTTTGGTCCCAGCTCTCTGCAGGTCATTAACCAGGTCCCCTCATGTTGTTCTGGGATTTTTGCTCACCCTTCTCATGATCATTTTGACCCCACAGGATGGCATATTGCGTGGAGCCCCAGATCGAGGGAGATTATCAGTGGATAATTGCTCCCACACTTGATTTTTTCACACCAAGATGCTTGCCTATTGTAGATTAACTCTTCCCAGTCTGGTGCAGGTCTACAATTATTTTCCTGGTGTCCTTCGACAGCTCTTTGGTCTTGGCCATAGTGGAGTTTGGAGTCTGACTGTTCGAGGCTGTTCGAGGATTTGATTCCCTGTCGGCGTAGTGTGTTACTGATGGTAACCTTTGTTACTTTGGTCCAAGCTCTCTGCAGGTCATTCACCAGGTCCCCTCATGTGGTTCTGGGATTTTTGCTCACCCTTCTCATGATCATTTTGACCCCACAGGATGAGATCTTGCGTGGAGCCCCAGATCGATGGAGATTATTAGGATTTGATTCCCTGTCGGCGTAGTGTGTTACTGCTGGTAACCTTTGACCCATTGGGAAGAGTCTGCACCAGAACAAGCAAAAGAAGAAATATTGTGTGTAAAGAGATTAAAAAGAATTGTCGACTTGAGCGCCTGCTGTGATCCTTTGGTCCTGAAGACCCCACGACACAAGCCTGTTACACATGTATTTATGCACATTCATATAGACACATGTATATATATATATATATATATATATATATATATATATATATACACACATACATATACAGAAATATATATATAGAAATATATATCCTCTCCTTCAAAGCCCTAACCTCGATCCTGACCTCATGGTAAACTACCAACCGGTGTCTCACCTTCCCTTTATTTCAAAAATCCTCGAAAAAATTGTTGCAGAGCAGCTAAATGAATATTAGCGTCTAACAATCTATGTGAAACCTTTCAATTCGGTTTCAGGGCGAATCCCTCTACGGAGACAGCCCTTGCAAAAATGACTAATGATCTATTGCTAACGATGGATTCTGATGTGTCATCTATGTTGCCGCTCCTCGATCTTAGCGCTGCTTTCGATACCATCTATGAAAATATTTTATTATAGCGTATCAAAACACAAATCGGTATGTCAGACTTAGCCCTGTCTTGGTTTAACTCTTATCTTACTGATAGGATGCAGTGCGTCACCCATAACTATGTGACGTCGGATTATGTTAAGGTAATGTGTGGAGTTCCCCAGGGTTCAGTCCTTGGCCCTGCACTCTTCAGCATCTATATACAACCGCTAGGTGACATCATACGCAAATATGGTGTTAACTTTTACTCTTATGCTGATGACACCCAACTCTACATGCCCCTAAAGCTGACCAACACGCCGGATTGTAGTCAGCTGGAGGCGTGTCTTAATGAAATTAAACAATGGATGATCGCTAACTTTTTGCAACTCAACGCCAAAAAAACGGAAATGCTGATTATCGGTCCTGCTAGACACCGACCTCTATTTAATAATACAACTTTAACATTTGATAACCAAACAATTACACAAGGCGACTCTGTAAAGAATCAGGGTATTATCTTTGACCCAACTCTCTCGTTTGAGTCACACATTAAGAATGTTACTAAAACGGCCTTCTTTCATCTCCGTAATATCGCTAAAATTCGCTCCATTTTGTCCACTGGTGACGCCGAGATCATTATCCATGCGTTTGTTACGTCTCTTCTCGATTACTGTAACATATTATTTTTGGTGCTCCCCATGTCTAGCATTAAAAGATTACAGTTGGTACAAAATGCGGCTGCTAGACTTTTGACAAGAACAAGAACGTTTGATCATATTACGCCTGTACTGGCTCACCTGCACTGGCTTCCTGTGCACTTAAGATGTGACTTTAAGGTTTTACTACTTACGTATAAAATACTACACGGTCTAGCTCCAGCCTATCTTGCCGATTGTATTGTACCATATGTCCCGGCAAGAAATCTGCGTTCAATGGACTCCGTCTCATTAGTGATTTCCAGAGCCCCAAAAAAGTCTGCGGGCTATAGAGCGTTTTCCGTTCGGGTTCCAGTACTCGGGAATGCCCTCCCGGTAACAGTTCGAGATTCTACCTCAGTAGAAGCATGTAAGTCTCACCTTAAAACTCATTTGTATACTCTAGCCTTTAAAAAGACCCCCTTTTTAGACCAGTTGATCTGCCATTTATTTTCTTTTTCTCCTTTGTCCCACTCCCTTGTGAAGGGGGTCCAGTCAGGTGGCCATGGATGAAGTACTGGCTGTCCAGAGTCGGGACCCAGGATGGACCGCCCGCCTGTGTAGTGGTTGGGGACATCTCTGCGATGCTGATCCGCGTCCGCATGGGATGGTTTCCTGTTGGCTCCACTATGGACGGGACTCTCGCTACTGTGTTGGATCCACTTTGTTCTGGACTCTCGCGGTTGTGTTTAATCCAATTTGTTCTGGACTCCCACTGCGGTACTCTTTAAGGTTTTTCATAGTCATCATTGTCATTGTCACCGACGTCCCACTGGGGTGAGTTTTCCTTACCCTTATGTGGGCTCTGCCGAGGATGTCGTTGTTTGTGTTGTGGTTTGTGCAGCCCTTTGAGACACTGGTGATTTAGGGCTATATAAATAAATATTGATTGATTGATTGATATACATATATATATATATATACACATATGTAGGTGTGGGAAAAAAAATCACAAGACTACTTCATCTCTACAGATCTGTTTCATGAGGGGTTCCCTCAATCATCAGGAGATTTTAATGGAAGCATTCACATACAATGGTTTATATAGAGCACAGAGTGGGTGGGTACAGGCAGGCGTAGGGTGTGGTGATTGGCTCATGTGTTACCTAGGAGGTGGACGCCACAGCCAACAAAGAAGCCTTCATCACATTGAAGGACCACAAACCCAACTTCGCAAATAACCCAACATCCCGACTAATAAACCCAACTAAATCCGAAATAGGAAAAATCAGCAAAATAATCCTGGACAGAATCAACGCAAAAATCAAGGACAAAACACCACTCAACCAATGGAGAAATACAGCAGCAGTAATCAAATGGTTTAACAACATCCAAGACAAACAACAACACAACTTTATCTCCTTCGACATCGAAGAATTTTACCCTTCCACCACGCAAGACCTACTGACCCAAGCACTAAACTTCGCCTCGGACTACGACTCAATCACGGGCAACGAAAGAAACATCATCATCCACGCAAAGAACTCCATACTCATCCACAACAGTACACCATGGCAAAAAAAGAACAATTCAACATTTGACGTTACTATGGGGAGTTTTGACGGAGCAGAAACGTGCGAACTCGTTGGGAGTTTCCTCCTCTCCCAGCTTGCTAGCCTCAACCTGAACCTTGGTATTTACCGTGATGACGGACTGGCAGTGTGCCGCGCCTCGCCAAGGAGCAGCGAGAACACCAAGAAGCGCATATGCCAAATCTTCAAAGAAAACGGCCTACGGATCACGATTGAAGCCAACAAGCAAACCGTCAACTTCCTCGACGTCACTTTCAACCTGAGAAATAACAGCTACCAACCATTCACGAAACCCAACACAACACTCCAATACGTGCACCATGACAGCAACCACCCACCCACCACCACCAAAAGAATACCTACCGGAATTAATAAAAGGCTATCGATGCTGTCATCCAGCAAAGCTGAATTCGACCAAGCAACCCCCCCGTACCAGAAAGCACTTGATGAAAGCGGATACAACTTCACCTTCACCTATGAACCCACTCCAGGAAACCAACCAAAAAAGAGCAGAAAACGAAACAACATCATCTGGTACAATCCGCCATTCAGCAAAGACGTCTCAACCAACATCGGCCGCAAGTTCCTCACTCTGATCGACAAACACTTCCCCAAAGGCAACACCCTAAGAAAAATATTCAACAAGAACAACATTAAATTGAGCTACAGCTGTATGAATAACATGCAACAAATCATTTCAAACCACAACAAAGCAATTGCAAAAGGACTGCCTACCCCCAGACTAAACGACACTGAAACCAATAATGAATGTAACTGTCGCAAGAAACCTGATTGCCCTCTCAACGGAAGGTGCTTACAGACATCAGTCGTTTACCAAGCAAAGGTAATACGCAAGGACATTAACACATCCGACACGTACGTAGGATTAACCGAAGGAGCGTTCAAAACAAGATGGAATAATCACAACGCCTCCTTTAGAAACCAGACTTTGCAGAATTCTACAGAACTCAGCAAACACATTTGGAACCTCAAAGACAATAATGTTGAATATTCAATAACATGGCAAATTCTTGCATCCAGCTCACCTTACAACAGTGGTAATAAAAGATGCAACCTATGCTTAAAAGAGAAACTGTTTATTATATATCATCCAGATCTATCATCCCTCAACAAGCGCAGTGAAATCATTTCAACATGTCGTCACAGACGGAAACACCTCCTAGGTAACACATGAGCCAATCACCACACCCTACGCCTGCCTGTACCCACCCACTCTGTGCTCTATATAAACCATTGTATGTGAATGCTTCCATTAAAATCTCCTGATGATTGAGGGAACCCCTCATGAAACAGATCTGTAGAGAAGAAGTAGTCTTGTGATTTTTTTTTCCCACACCTACATATTGCGCTCTACCACGGTATCGAGCACTATTCTCTGGATAATCCAATCAAGACATATATATATACATATATATATTTGCAGTGTGTATATAAAATGTTTATGAAGGTTTTTGAAGTTGTTTTAGAAGTTTTTCAAGGCAACACTGGTCACTCCCATTAGGTGCACCTTCCAAGCGTTTTTTTTAAATCATTTTTAAAATCCTAAAAAAAACTAAATATATGGGGTCTCTCTCTCTCACAAAGATTGTGAATGATAGGCAACATTCCACAAATAATTGCAGTTCCTATTTAAGATACTTTGCAACAAAGCATTATTTTCTTTAAATGAATAGTGTTGGTCACCTTTTTTATCAAAGTTTTGGCCCTTGCAACATTCAAGTGGGTCATTTTGCAGAGGTTCTGCATATTTTTAAAAGGCTGAAAGTCTGAAAGAAAGTAATAAGTAGTGCTCTTGAACCCTTCATTAGCGCACAGTGCTCATTTGAGGACAGATAAGAAGTTGTTTATCATTATGTGTGAGTTTCTACAACCAAATAAACCACCCACACACACAATATATATTAAGATGATTAAACGATATCCTGGCTAGAATCCATCCAAACTTTGAAAGAACCACGATTCATTCTCCACGGAGACTGAGTCACCATTGCGAGGAGGTATACAGCTGGCAGCACAACAGAGAGATGTCCTCCACATGCCTGAGTAATTCCTCAGTCTAAACTTTAACTTAAGCAAAATGAAATGGTTTGAATAAAGAAAAATCTGTCTTCTTACTGGACTATATCAGGAGGATCAAAAAATAGATGCCTGAAAGATAAGGCAACAGGAGCATAGTGTTGTTCTATTGCAGTTATCCATCGATCCATCTTCTTCCGCTTATCCGAGGTCGAGTCGTGGGTGCAGAAGCCTAAGCAACAAAGTCCAGACTTCCATCTCCTTAGCCACTTCGTCAGGCTCCTCGTAGTGAATCCTGAAGTGTTCCCAAGACATAGTCTCCCCAACGTGTCCTGGGTCTTCCCCGTGACCTCCTATCGGTCGGACTTGCCGTAAACACCTCCCCAAGGGGGCGTTCGGGTGGCATCCTGAGCGGAAGCCCAAACCACCTCATCTGGCTCCTCTATGTGGAGGAGCAGCAGGCTTACTCTGAGCTCCTCCCGGATGACATAGCAACTCAACTTATTTCTAAGGGAGATCCCCGCCACCCATCGGAGGAAACTCATTTTGGTCGCTTGTACCCGTGATCTTGTCCTTTCGGTCATACCCGAAAGCTCATGACCATAGGTGAGGATGGGAATGTAGATCGGCCGGTATGAGCGCTTCACCTTCTGGCTCAACTCCTTCTTCACCCCGTTGGACCGATGCAAAGTCCGCATAACTGCAGACTCGCACCGCCACAAACAGACAGTTCGATACTACATACTCTCTGAGCAGTCCCCACAGGATTTCTCGAAGGACACGGTCGAAGGTCTTCTCGAAGTCCACAAAACAAATGTAGACTGGTTTGGCAAACTCCCATGTACCTGCTCAGAGTATAGAGCTGGTCCACAGTTCCTCACTTCCTTGCTCCATGTAAGTTTAATGTAGATCATGAACCATGCAGCTCACCTGGACAAAAAAAGTCTGAGTAGGTATTCCGACAAGTTGGTACAATTTGGGACCTGAAAATGGCGAGAATGACACACACTAAAAAAACTTGGTTCCCCCCAAGCCCACCCCGTTTTTTCATGATGATTATAAGACATTCTTCACTTAACTGGGAATATATGAACATCCCAGCAGTCGGCATCCTAATGACAGCAAGTCACAGTAAGTCATTTTTTATTATGTGTGTTTAATAGCTAATCTGATGATAAATAGCAGACAGCATCAATAAATTATCTTAGGTAGTGCACGCGAATATGACACTGCTACCCAGAATGTATCAGGCAAAGAATCATTGAAACAAAACTTATGAATGTCTTGGAGTTTATTCAAAAGTTCCTGAGGACTGATGGAAGAATACAGAATACAGAGTTATTGTTGTTAGTCAGTTTAGAGTGCAGCATAAAGAGGATTGTGTCCGCTTTATTATTCGCCTTTAATATCCCTGCTTCATTCACTTTTATTTCATTCGTATCTTGTTTGGGAGTCCTTCAGGATTTACTTAGCTGCCTTTTAAAATAAATATTTTTCTCTCTCTCTGCACATTAAAATGTTATGTTCTTTTAATTTGTGAAGCAAATAAACAGTCTCCTCTTCATTACAATTCTTGCTATGTTTTCATTGAATGGTATCTGCCCCCTGGTTGTTCCCCGTGTGTTTATACTGGGGCATTCACGATACGAAGGGTCTCCTTCGGTGAACAGACCCGATCGAGAGATCAGGTTTTCAATCACATAATCCAGCTTTGTAATTAGTCAGATTTTTCAAAAACCGAACACAATGTATCTGCTTCCGGGTTGTTTCCTGTCTGTAGATACTGGCACATTCACGATACGAAGGGTCCCCTTCGGTGAACACACCCGATCGAGAGATCAGGTTTTCAATCACATAATCCATCTTTGTAATTAGTCAGATCTTTCAAAAACCGAACACAATTTGATTAAGGTGTTTCCATGGGTTGTAGGATGCTTCTTAAAGAAATCGGACTAATTTAGTGTATGGACACGTACTGATTGCCAGAATCCGTGAGCGTATCAAATTGAATGATTTGGCGGTAAGGCATAGCTTGATTTGTGACTGGATCGAGATGGAAGGAGATAGTGGCGGCACATATATGATCAAGTACTACACTATTGACAAGAAGAAGAAAATAAAAATATTAAGAGTTCTGGATGAATAATAGGAGATATACGTAAAATAGATCAAATTAATGATAATATAGCAATTTGGCATACCGCAGTGGATGTGCAACATCCCAGATGAGGATATGCATGTCACGATCCACCTCCCGGATCGGACATGGTTTTTGTTCTTGAGTCCTTTTGTGTGTTTTGATTATTTTTGGACTCTTCCGATCCCTTAGTTTGAGCACTTCCTGTTTCATCTGGTCTCCATGGTTACCTCATTTGTTCCACCTGCACTGGCTTTTTGACGCACACCTGTTTATGATTATTGTTTGAGTATTTAAGCCTGCCTGCTACCTGTGTTCATTCTGGATGGTTTGTTTGCGGCAAGCAACTGTCATGTTGGCGTTCTTTATCTCTTTGTACTTTGCTAAGTCACGTCTTAGCTTCCATGCATTCGGCACACTATTTTGAACTGCTTGCTAATTCCACCTTAGCTTCCATGCATTCGGCACTCAACTTTTGGACTGCTTTGTATCCGTGCTAAGTTTAGCATTAGCTTCCCGTGCGTAGGCACGCTTTTTCTTTTCCTTTTTTGTCAGTGTTACTTTACCTTTTTGTATTAAACAAGCTTCTACCTGCAATCCTGCCTTGTCCTGGTCCTTCAGCATCTTGGGGTGACAACTCGCGCATCACGATGCGTTCCAAATGTAACAATGCAATTATTAAATAATCAGAGGTGGGTAGTAACGCACTACATTTACTCCGTTACATTTACTTGAGTAACTTTTGGGATAAATTGTACTTCCACGAGTATTTTTTTTGCAACATACTATTACTTTTACTTGAGTATATTTATAGAGAAGAAACGCTACTTTTACTCCGTTCCATTTATCTACACTCAGTTCGCAACTCGATACTTTTTTTTATCGATCTATAAATGTTTGTTTTGGTTCATGACAGAACTTCAAAGTAGAATCTACGCATGCCTGCGTTTCACCAATCACATGCAGTCACTGGTGACGTTGGACCAATCAAACAGAGCCAGGCGGTAACATGACCCGACTTAAACAAGTTGAAAAAATTATTGGGGTGTTACCACTTAGTGGTCAATTGTACGGAATATGTGATGTACTGTGCAATCTACTAATACAAGTTTTAATCAATCAATCAAAAGTGTAAAGGAAAAAAGACACTTTTTATTTCAACCGTACTTCCCGTCAAAAGCCTAAAGTCTGATCGCACAGTTCCTGTCTTCACAATACAAGGGCCGCTCCATCGTGCCTGCGCTAACAAAATAAGAGTCTCCGAAAACCAGCGCAAACAAGCTAGCAAGATACGGAGTTTGCCGCCAATGTATTTCTTGTGAAGTGTATAAAAACGAATATGGAAGCTGGACAGATAAGATGCCAAAAACGACTTTCATGTGGTATTACAAAGAAAAGAAGAACTTTTTTTTCCTCCATTTGAAAACGTGGACGTCTGATTCCAATCAATGCAAGTCATCAGAATCAGGTAATACACCAACTTATATTCTTGTCTTCATTAAACATGCATGTATATTCATTAAAACACCTTCAACATGTCAACAAAAACGGCAAAATAAATAAATATAAATTATATACTGTATATATAAATGTATGTATATATATATATATATATATATATATATATATATATGTATATATATATACATACATATATATATATATATATACATACATATATATATATATATATATATATATATATATATATATATATATATATATATACATATATATATATGATTTGTGTGTGTATGTATGATATGTGTGTGTATGTATATGTATATATGAGGTAGATCACCTCGACTTGGTCATTTACTAAGTAATTGATAAACGTTGAAAAACTTATTGGGGTGTTACCATTTAGTGGTCAATTGTACGGAATATGTACTGTACTGTACAATCTACTAATACAAGTTTTAATCAATCAATCAAATCAATGAATGCCTACTGAGCCTATGGTGCTGTTAAGTTATTGTGGCTCAATGTGCCATTTTTTATTTAATTTTAATGTACTAATATTTAATATATATTATTGTTTTAGTTGCTTAATAGATATTCCTAGCTCTGAATTTGCTCATTGCTATTTTTATGTTTTTGTGCATTATTTGTTGCCGTAATCAGGTTACTCATCAGTTACTCAGTACTTGAGTAGTTTTTTCACAACATGCTTTTACTTTTACTCAAGTAAATATTTGGCTGACTACTCCTTACTTTTACTTGAGTAATAAATCTCTAAAGTAACAGTACTCTTACTTGAGTACAATTTTCTGGCTACTCTACCCACCTCTGTAAATAATATACATTTGCATTGACACATAGTAGACAACGTCCTCTCCGCATTAACAAAGGAATGGCTCAATCTCAGGGAAAACCCACCTTACGGTGCATCTGATTGGTTTACATTGAGTCTTGTGGTTGGATAGATTTAGGTTTAAGCGACTGATGAGATTGTTGAGTTCAGTCAAATTGCATTATCATGCAAAAAATAAGTACTGAGTAGTAAATGGGGAAATATAAGCGTGAGATTTGTCAAGTGTGGCGTGAAAAGGGGATACATCGCATGACTATCATGCTCAAAGCTCTCTGCAATTCATGTACGGGCAAAATCACGTCAATTCCTATTAGCTGTAGGAAGATGTACTATTATACTTAAAACACATTGGAATGTTAGCGACCTTGAGGCATTTGCGTAAATGTTGGAAACAACCCATTTAAATGCTAACCTGAATACAAGACAAATTAATAATTACACAATCCAAAACCTTTACATATTTAAAAAAGATAGAATGTAAACATATTTAAACACTCAAATAACAATAATTTGCCTCTTGAAAGTCCAAATAATATTTAATGTTTCTTCTGCCACGGATAGTGTATTGTTTGTCTGTTGTTTATTCTTTAAAAAAATATGTTAAAAACTTGGTTGGATTTAAAATTACTAACGTTTGATATTACATGAGTGTGGTACCCATCCCTGTTGTTGAGGCTTTTGATTGCTGTCTTAATCAATCTTTGTCGCGACAGGGGGGGGGTGTCGCAGTTTGCTGCGATGTTTGTTCCCCCGGGATGCAAACGGATCACTCCGGACAGGACTTGCAGGTAGGGACATGATTTAATCTTGAACAAAATCTCAAAGAGGTACAAAAAACGGAAAACAAGGCGAAGGAACAAGGTGCTGATTGCACTTGAAGCTATATACTTAGCATAAACTATGACAGCGGTTCTCAAATGGGGGTACGAGTACCCCTAGGGGTACTTGAAGTTATGCCAAGGGGTACGTGAGATTTTTCAAAAATATTCTAAAAATAGCAACAACTCAAAAATCCTGTATAAATATATTTATTGAATAATACTTCAACAAAATATGAATGTAAGTTCATAAACTGTGAAAAGAAATGCAACAATGCAATATTCAGTCTTGACAGCTATATATTTTTTTCCATAAATATTGAAGTAAACATTGATTGATTGATTTATTTTTTTTGTGAAGAAATGTTTAGAATTAAGTTCATGATTCCAGATGGATCTCTAATAACCCTTGTGCAATGTTCATATTGTTGTTACTCAGCCAGCATTTGTGGGTCTGATGGACCCCTTGCATTTTGTGGCTTTTAATGCCTCACAATCAAACACTTTTATGATAAAATACTGAAAAAATGTTTAACTTATCCTAATAAACATCTGTTCACCTTATCCTAATAAACATTTGTTCAGTATTTTTACCTAACAATGTTTGATTGTGAGGCATTACAGTGTTTTACAATTGAATAAACACTAAAATCTAAAGTTTGGCCCAATTATCAAAACCTTACACTCAAAGAGCAAAACTTGACCCCAGATTTGCACCACTGTAAGCACACTGAGTCCATTCACACTTTGTGCAAAACAATACACACCGTGATTTGAAACACTAACACACACGTCTATGCATTAGACACAGAAATATATCAAGATGTCACTTTCTTGCAATTCTAAAGCACTGACTGTCAAAATACCACACCTTTGAGCCAGTTGATTGAACACTGCCATCAGGTGTGCAAACACAAGATTGCTTAATTGTAGACACACCAATCAGGTTTAAGTACTATAAAATTGCAGCAGGTGAGTTCACCAAGCTTCACCAAAATGGAAGGAAGAGGAAGAGGAAGAGGAAGAGGCAGACCTCAAACAGGAGTAGGTGAAGCTCAAAGGAGAAAAGACCAACAGTAGCAAAAATGTACTGTGTTTTCTTTTTTGGGGGGATTCTTTTTTGTACAGTATAAAATGTTATGTTCATGAAAACTGGGAAATGTTTTGGGTTTTTTTCCGCCATTTTGGCTTGAGTATATGGAAAAAAATGAATAACATTGTCAACAGCATTAGTCTTGTGTCCTGTGTGGTGTCTACAGTAATGCATACAAGTGTTCACTGTGTTAATTGTTTTGCAAAAAGTCTGAGCAGACATTGTGTTTCCAGTTGTGCAAATCCAAGCGATGTTTTGCAAATTCCCTGTGTGCTTCACCCATACTACTCTATGCACTTAGAAGCAGAATTATCCATAAGTGTTTGAGGTTTTCAAAAGCAGAGTGTAACTGGTGCAAACAGAGTTAAGTCATATGCAACATGTGTAGTTCATATGGTAAAGAAATATGGTTTGGATAAGTTAGTGTATAGGTTTTACAAGAGTGGTTCATTTTGCAAAGGAGTTAAGGTGTTTTGCTATTTGGGTATGTGGTTGTGCTATTCATGTGTTGGGTTTTGCGTAACAAAACAAAACAATCAAAATTGTGTTTATTCAATCGTAAAAAACTGTAAAAGACACAAAATGCAAGGGGTCCATCAGACCCACAAACGCTGGCTGAGTAACAACAATATGAACGTTGCACAGAAAATTTATCTGCCAGTTTCTGCGACCCACAAGGTTTCTTATTTTGTGTTTCTGCACCTGCGGTTCCCACACAAGGTTGCAACATTGTTTGTCAACACTGTCTGCTCTCATTTTCTCGCACTTTTGACGCTCTGATGTTCTGTGTACCTACACTCTGTCCTCCTCTGTGTGTGTGTGTGTGTGTGTGTGTGTTTGTGTGATACACAGAACATCAATTTTCACACTTGTATTAGTCAGTTTAAAAAAAGAAGGGTTTTTAAGCCTTTTTTAAAAGCATCCACAGTCTGTGGTGCCCACAGGTAGTCAGGGAGAGCGTTCCACAGACTGGAAGCGGCGGAGCAGCAAGCCCGGTCTGCCATTGTTCGTAGCTTTGTCCACGGAGGTTGGAGAAAATTAGCCTGTCGGGAGCGGAGGTGTCGTGTGGAGGATGGTGTTCTATCCATCCATTTCCTACCGCTTGTCAATTTCTGTTTTGTTGAGCGTGCATTACAGGGCTGGTAACTGTTATTTAGTGTACATAGTGGGTGGGTGGTTGCGTGTGGTACACAGAACATCAATTTCCACACTTCTATTAGCCCCGGGTCCGGTGGACCCGGACATCTTATATGTAATAGAAATGTGTAGGGGGGGTTTATGGTGTGTGGTCATTAAATATGTATTCTGACATATGTTCTTCACAGAAAGTAAGCCAAAGTCAGTGAGACTTAGTTTGAAATAATAATTAATTGTATAATTTTTCTTTTAATAAAAAATTAAAACGGGTCCCACAGACCCGAACACCACACAAGGGTTAAAATCCTCAAAGAGGGCACTTTAAGTTGATGATTACTTCTATGTGTAGAAATCTGTTTTAATAATTGAATCACTTGTTTATTTTTCAACAAGTTTTTAGTTATTTTCATAACTTTTTATCCAAATAGTTGAAGAAAGACCACTACAAATGAGCAATATTGTGCAATGTTATACAATTTCATAAATCAGGAACTGATGACATAGTGATGTATTTTACTTTTTTTGTGACAACCTGTCACTTCATTTCTGTTAGTTTTTTGTGTTTTGTAATTTATTTCCTGTTCAGTGCTCTTATTTTGTCTTACTTCCTGTTTACTCCGTTGAGCACTGTTTTTCTCTCACTCGCCGTTGATTGGCAGCGGTCCACAGCTGCTGTCAATCAACATAGGTCTATTTATGTTTCACTCGAGCACTTCTCAGGGCTCGAAGTTAAAACCATGTTGGAAACATCTCCATGCAAGACTATTTTCTGTTTATATCTGTTACTTTGATGAAATTAAAATCATCTTACCTCCTTTCTGCTCTCCTGGATTCTTGCATACTTGAGGTCACACAACTGCAGCCATGCGAAGTCCTAACAGTAACTTCAAGCCAGAAAATTGTGACCTCGCGAGAATCCCTGTCGGCGATCCTCAGCCAACGTTCTGGACCGCACATTTCCTGGAGGACTTGAGGGCCAGGTTTGTGCGGTCCCAGCCCACAGCAGATGCGGACCTTCTCCTTGTGGCTTCCCCGCCAGCTACGGCCCTCCGACCGGCGCGTCCCCCGCCACCATTCTTCCTCTCGGCTCGACAGCCGGCTACGGCTCTCCGACCGGCACGGCCGCTGCCGCCATCCTTCCCGTCGTCTGCTGAGCAGCTTCTCCCTGCTCCTATGCAGCTTCCAGCGGCTGCTCCCCGGCTGCTCTTCCTGCTGGCTCCCGCTCTCTTTGCTGGTTCGCCAAGGGCTCCACTGGAGCCCACTGTAAGGTCTCTTTTGTCCTCCTGCTGGGACTCGGTGCAGGACGTGTCTTCGTCCCTCCTCCTGGCCCCCTCCCGCCCGTCCCTGGTTTTCGCACCGGGGGACTCCGACGAGCAGGCACGTCTTCCCGCAAGTGTGGACGGTGTCTGGCAGCCGCCTAGTGGAGGAGGGCCTACTGTACACAGCGGTGCAGCCAGGCACACACCGCTGTCATCCCCGCCAGCGTCTCCTTCCACGGAGACATCTACGTCCCTTGCGGGCTTTCGCAAAGCTCCTACGCCGGCTCCACGTCGAGTTCCAACGCCGGCATTACGCACGGCTCCAACGCCGCCAGTAGCAGCACCACACCAAACTTCGTCGCCGCCGGCGTCTGCTACTCCTCGGCCGGCATCTGCTGCTCCTCGGCCGGTATCTGCTGCTCCTCGCCCGGCATCTTCTGCTCCTCGCCCGGCATCTTCATCTGCCGCTTCCAAGCCACCGATGACGCCTGCGGCTTCAACGCCGCCGATGACGCCTTCGGCTTCCACACCGCCAATGACGTCCGCCGCTTCAACGCCGGCACCAGCATCGGCTCCTCGGCCGCCTCCTGCAGAGGTATCTGTGTCGGCTGCAGCCCCCGCCGCTTCGTCTGCTGCTTCCGGGCCTGCTTCAGCGCGCCCGCCTCCATGTTGGCCACGGACGTGGCTGTGCCCTGGGCGTCCTTCTCGCGGGATGCACTCATTTCTTTTTCGGCCACTGATGTGGCCGTTCCGTGGCCACCCGCCTCGCCAGTTCCAGCGGCGCAATGAGCGCCGCCGCCATTTGACTCTTCCTTGCTGGCTGCGGGGACATTGGGTTTGGCGACCCTCCGCCAAGACCTCCCTCCGCCCTCCCTTAAATGTAGGACTTTTTTCCATTTTCTTTTCTAGGGAACATCTGGAATCTGTTCCTTGAGGGGGAGGTCCTGTGACAATCTGTCACTTCATTTCTGTTAGTTTTTCGTGTTTTGTTCTTTATTTCCTGTTCAGTGCTCTTTTTTTGTTGTACTTCCTGTTTACTCCGCTGAGCAATGTTTTTTTCTCACGTGCCGTGGATAGGCAGCGGTCCACAGCTGCTGTTAATCAACATAGGTCTATTTATGTTTCACTCGAGCACTCCTCAGGGCTCGAAGTTAAAACCATGTTGGGAACATCTCCATGCAAGACTGCTTTCTTTTTATATCTGTTACTTTGATGAAATTAAAATTATCTTACCTGCTCTCTGCTCTCCTGGATTCTTGCACACTTGAGGTCACACAACTGCAGCCATGCGAAGTCCTAACATTTTTTCTCTTTTTTTTAACCAAAAATGTTTTGCTCTGATTAGGGGGTACTTGAATTGAAAACATGTTCACAGTGGGTGGGTACATCACTGAGAAAAGGTTGAAAACCACTGAACTATGGCCTGGAACACTCATGGAACTGTGGCATGAAACTAGGAAGACCTACTTGGCAAGGTATCAAAACTGACGTGGACACAGCATGAATCGAACAATGACGCCAGGCTGACATACTGGCAAAACCAGGCTTAAATAGTGCCTCTGATTAGACACAGGTGAGCGTTGCGAAAACAATAAACTGCCATGGCAACCAAACAAAACTCAGGAGGTGTCAAACAGGGACTAAAAGAGTACAAAACTAACAGAAAATAACTAAACAAACAATGATCTAGACCACTGATCATGACAATCTTAATACATAATTAAAGGCCTACTGAAACCCACTACTACCCACCACGCAGTCTGATAGTTTATATATCAATGATGAAATATTAACAATGCAACACATGCCAATACGGCTTTTTTAGTTTACTAAATTGCAATTTCAAATTTCCCAGGAGTTTCGTCTTGAAAATGTCGTGTAATGATGACGTGTACGCAAGACGTCACGGTTTTTTAGGAAGTATGAGCGCTACGCACACACACAGGTAAAAGTCGCCTGTTTTAACTGCATAATTACACAGTATTTTGGACATCTGTGTTGCTGAATCTTTTGCAATTTGTTCAATTAATATTGGAGAAGTCAAAGTAGAAAGACGGAGTTGGGAAGCTTGGTCTTTAGCCACACAAACACACAGTGATTCCTTGTTTAAAATTCCTGGAGCTGAAACTCTACTATGGATCAGGGCGTGGTCAAGCAGACATGAATCCAGACCAAATGTCAACCAGCAGGTTTTGGTGAGAAAATTGTGGTTAAAAAGTCGCCACTTACCGGATATCAGCTGAGCTTGTGTCGTCCGTACAGCTGCCGTCGACACCCGTGAGACACTGCGGGTCAAGACACCCGTGGACGTACACCTCCGACTAGAAGATAATATTAAACTCACTAAAACACTAGCAACACAATAGAAAGGTAAGGGATTTCCCAGAATTATCCTACTAAATGTGTTTAAAAACATCGGAATACGTCCCAATGCTATCGCGTTTTTTTTTTACTAGTCCGTCGCTATCAATATCTTCAAACACGAATCTTTCATCCTCGCTCAAATGAATTGGGAAATTGTCGTTTTCTCGGTCCGAATCACTGTTTTTGTTGGAGGCTCCCATTAAAATCAATGTGAATATGTGAGGAGCCCCCACACTTGCGATGTCATCGTCTGCGACTTTCGGTAAAGGCGAGGCTTTTTCAGGAAGTACCAAAAGTGGCGAACTTTATCGTCGATTTTCTCTACTAAATCCTTTCAGCAAAAATATGGCAATATCGCGAAATGATCAAGTATAACACATAGAATGGACCTGATATTCCCTTTTAAATACAAATATCTCATTTCAGTAGGCCTTTAAGGTTAAAGTACAATTTATTGTCACACACACACTAAGAGTGGTGAGATTATCCTCTGCATTTGATCCAATATATATATATATATATATATATATATATTATATATATGCAATTATGGTACATTACACACCTCTGGTGTCAGTCTGCCGTCATCTCCCCTTAGTTAAACCATAACAGATAGGGTATTTTTCTACGAGACAGGCTGATTAATACAGCAGCATAACAAAGTTACCTCTCTGTGACAATGTACCGATAAAAGTAGGTCCTCAATGCTAGCGCTTATATTAACAATATTGCTAATAGTTAATATTCAGGTTACAAAATTTAATGTGTCGGCGCTTTTTGGATGGTTATTTGTTGGGTTTTTCGGTCAGAATAGACGCAAAATGGGTTATACTTGTATAGCGCTTTTGTCCCTTCAAGGTACACAAAGCGCTTAGACACTATTTCCACGTTCACCCATTTATGCACACATTCACACACTGACTGATGTTGGGAGCTGCCATGCAAGGCCCTAACCACGACCTATCAGGAGCAAGGGTGAAAATAAAATAAAATGGTAAATGGTTGTACTTGTATAGCGCCTTTCTACCCGTTTTTAAGGAACCCAATGCGCTTTGACAGTATTTCCACATTCACTCATTCACACACTGATGGCGGGAGCTGCCATGCAAGGCCCTAACCACGACCCATTAGAAGCAAGGGTGAAGTGTCTTGCTCAAGGACACAACGGACATAACGAAGTTGGTAGAAGGTGGGGATCGAACCAGGAACCCTCAGGTCGCTGGCACGGCCACTCCCCCAACTGCGCCATACCGTCCCAAGCCATCATGACTCTATGGCTCTTACTCACTCAATTTTAAGCTGACTTTTATTTATGAGTTAGAATGTAAAAAAAAAAGACATGTTTTCTTGCCTTTGAAAATGATTGTGAAATTTAGGCAAAATTCCTCAAAAAGTGCAGTTCCCCTTTAGGGTTTTCACAGTTAGCTGTAGGGAGTGAGGCTTACAGTGCTGTATGTGTTGTGTGAGAGTGATTGTGGACATAATCAGATAATAGCTGCCGGTATGCGAGTAAAGGTCTTTCAAGGAACCTTGACTTGATAGTGTTGTTGTGCAACAATAGAACATGTAAGATGACTTAGGTCGTGGCTGCATTTGTTCCATGATTCTTGGAAGGTTGCATTTTGTCATCAACACCACAACAACTACAAAGCTTTTAATGGGGAGAAAAAACTAAACACGTTAAGACTCCAGCCGCAACTGTGAGGTTAATAAGTATAGCGGTACACACTTCAAAGTGTGTGAATAGAAGAAAAGTAAGCCTCTCGCGAGCCTTGATAATGATAGAAACCCTTGTTGGCCTCAACACAGCGAGGATAAGTTGAGCAATATTTACAAAAAGGTCTGTTGAGCACCTTGGACTTTGCCATTTCTGAGGCTTTTGTACATTTCTGTGTACTGCTTGCAGGATATGACATTGCTAAAGAAATGTGCTGTTGTTTTTTCATGGTATTTTCTACAGTGGACCCTTACACATTCACTTCAGGAATTCATGGAATTTTGGTAAAAATAAAATACATATATCGAATTTGTCAGAAAACCTGTCCCTTTGTGATTTTTCACTCCAAAAATAGGCTTGTTTTTCTATACAATGTACCCCTAAGTTGGCAATGGTTTTAAAATATGTGATAACATTTGCAGTATAAGGGTTGAACGGTTCACAAAATCCTCAGTTTGGATTTTCTGACATGGTGGTGTGGATATTGTTTATTGAGTTAAATCCTTAAAGACATGACAATATTTGAAGCCAATTTGGTGAAGTAATTGCTCGTCTGTATTAGAAGAGGAACGGTTCTCACTATTCACAGTTCGGATCTTATCTCGGTTTTCTGGCACAGTTTTCAGTTCGATTCGGTGTGCATTGTTGTTTTTTTTAACAGTCCAAAATTCCACTGTTACTAGTTATCAGTTGTGGTTCTTACAATATCTTATAAGATAAAACTCAGAAATGGCTCTGAAATCTCTGACCCTTGAATTAGTGTTAACAAAATATGTAACTGCTTAATCTTATATCCATCAACATAAGTAAAGCACTAGATACATAGTTGTGGAGAGGCGGGGGGACGTGCCGACAGCGAGCCAGGGCAAACGAGGGTCCTGCCCAAGATGGCGGCCAGAAGGCGGAGTATGCAGCAGAGCGGAGAGGCGGGGCACGGCTGGAGCGACACTACAGCCATCATAGTCAGGTGATTACACAACACACCTGTGCTCAATTCCTGGATCTTCTGCTGCAGCATAAAAGGGGAGAGGGAGGAGCAATCGGGGCAGAAGTAGGAGAAGGAACAACGGACAACAGCGACCACGAGAGCGACGAGATCGACCCAGAGCGAGATGAGCCCCCGCAGCAGACGCAGCCACCGGCCACTGAAAGGTGCACCGCGACGAGCAGAAAGAGCCGGCGAGCTAGAAATTGGCGGAACCGGCTGTCAAGACATGGTTATTGAAATAATAAATCAGAATCAAACCTGCCATCATGCGTTTTGCATCGATCGGTACTGCACCCCACACGAGGACGTCATAATAGTTTTTGTATAAATTAAAACAGAAATACAAAAACACTTAGATATATGGGTGAAATTAGGCGGGTTTTTACAAAATGTTAAGGTACCAACTGAAGTCTGTCAGTACTACCAGGTACAGATTCACGTAAAACCAAAGGGGTGCCATATTTCGATACTTTTGTGATGTCTAGTACGGTTGCAGACTAGACAACGGGTTCAAACACTTGGCTGGGATACAAGCAGTCAAGCAGCACTCAGAGCGGACTGAGCCAGACTGCTCAAATGAACAGGACTTCAGTTTACAGAGAACCAAATGTGGACTGTGCTTATTGTAATTTTTTTTTAGACATCTTTACTTCCCTGCATGATTAACACTTCCCTGTGAAATAATATTTTATTACAGGAAAACATAAAAAAAAAAAAAACCTTGGATCACAATAGGGATAATTAATGCCTGTAAAAATAAGAATTACTACAAACTGCTCATCAAAGTAATGCCAAAAGAAGTCGAACAAATATATAAGAAGTCCAAAAATAAATTAACTGATATTATAAGAACAAGCGAATAGTTATATTATTAAAAAAAAAAGAAACGATATGAAAACAAAAACAATATGAAAGGAACTGGGGATGTTTTGAATAGTCTCATCAAACAAGGATATTCAAAGTTGACATATCCTGATAACTTTATAATGGTAAAGATTATAATATGTGTTATTTAGTAAATAAGTTCAATTTTTTTTTTTTTTTGTAAATGTTGGTCCTACGTTGGCTGTTAATATCCCAGACAATGCAGTTACAAAATCAACTATTGAACAGAATCATTTGTCTTTCTCAGCTACAGGAAGTGACAAACATTGTGTGGAAGTGTAAAGGTAGTCAAGTCAAGTCAATTTCATTTATATAGCACGTTTACAACAACTTTTAAATTTAACCAAAGTGCTTTACAGGTTAAAAAAGCATAGAGGAACAGAAAGTGAAAACAAACAAAGACCATAAAGAATGAGCTGAACAAAATAGTGCAAAAAGCAATACAATAAAAGGGGTTGAATAAAAAGTAAAACAATGGCTAAATAAACATCATAGTAATAAAAAGTGCAACAAATACAAAAAATTAAACTAAAGCGAAGGGGAGGAGGGATAGGACTAGAAATAGTGGCCTAGTGGGCAGACTTAGCTCAGGTCGAAGGCCAGCGAGAAGAGGTAGGTCTTAAGAAGGGTTTTGAAAACCCCCAGGCTCTGGGCTGACCTAATGTGGAGGGGAAGGCTGTTCCAGAGCTTAGGGGCGGCAACGGAAAAGGCTCTGTCCCCTCTGGTCTTTAGCCTGGATCTAGGGACCGCCAACAGCGGTTGGTCAGCTGACCTTAGGGTTCTAGACGAGGTATGATGATGCAGAAGCTCGGTCAGGTATTGTGGGGCCAGACCATTTAGGGCAGGGGTCTCAAACTCAATTTACCTGGGGGCCACTGGATGCAGAAACTGGGTGAGGCTGGGCCGCAAGAAACAATTTCTTAAAAAATCTAACATGCACTTTTTAATGAATCCACCTTCTATGAATGGCTTTCCTAGCAACATACTTGCCAATCCTCCCAATTTTCACCCGGCCGACATTGTCAAGGGCTGCCATGACTGCACTGCCTTTAAGGTCCTCTGCAACAGTGGTTCTCAACATTGTTTCGCTGTGAACTGTGATTTTTTTTTATTTCAAGTACCCCCTAATCAGAGCAAAGCATTTTTGCTTTAAAAAAAGAGATAAAGAAGTCAAATACAGCACTATGTCATCAGTGTCTGATTTATTTAATTGTATAACTGTGCAAATATTGCTAATTTGTAGTGTTTTTTTCTTGAACTATTTGGAAAAAAGATAGAAAAATAACTAAAAACTTGTTGAAAAATAAACAAGTGATTCAATTATAAAGATTTCTACACATAGAAGTAATCATCAACTTAAAGTGCCCTCTTTGGGGATTGTAATAGAGATACATCTGGATTCATGAACTTAATTCTAAACATTTCTTAACATCAATATTTATGGAAAATGTCCACAAAAAATCTAGCCATCAGCACTGAATATTGCATTGTTGCATTTGTTTTTCACAGTTTATGAACTTACATTCATAGTTTGTTGAAGTATTATTCAATAAGTATATTTATAAAGGATTTTTGAATTGTGGCTATTTATAGAATATTTAAAAAAAAATCTCATGTACCCCTTGACGTACCGTCAAGTACCCCCAAGGGTACGCGTGCCCCAATTTAAGAACCATTGCATCACATTATGTTGAATACGAATAAAATCAAGAGAAATATTTTTAATTCAATCCCGGGCCCCTCTGTAGCACAACAATTGGGCCCCCAGGTCAAAAAGATTAAGAACCCCTGCTCTAGACCACAGGGGAAGTGTTCTATATGTAGCTTTAAATCATAAGTCCTCTTTTAAGTTGTTGTTTAAAGCCAAAGTAGCTTGCTACTTGTATGTTTTTGTATTTTTTGACATTTTCTTTTGCATGTTGTCCTTGGTTCTTGTTCTTTTCAAATCGTATGTGTGCAGTGTGTATTTTTTTTATTTTTAGTATATTGTTAATAAATATTTTTTTGCTGCGTTGTTCACTCTGTGGGGGAAGCTGGTTCCATGTCCAGAGGGATTGGACGCTGAGGATCAAAGGTTTAAATCCTGCTGCAGACCAAAAACACGGATGCTTAATTTGTTAATACACAACTTTTACATGAAGAAACACTGATGTAACGTTGCTACAAATGTGTATCAATTTGCAGTGTGTGCAATGTTAAAGGGCATAAAGAGCGGAGTGTATGCACTAAAAGTAGTGCACAATATTGCACATTTTTTGGTGCACATTCCCTGACATCAATTCAAAAAACAGAACCAGAATTGACAGGTTTTTACTGAATAAGACACCTAGAGTGAACATGAATAACAGATTTTGGATTTACGATTTTGTACAATATTGTATATATTCGCAGATATGTTATATTTTATATTGCTATATCTAGTCTATTTATACCTGCATTGTCATTTCCATCCTTACACTTTCCATCATTGTAACTGAGCTACTGTGTTGAACAATTTCCCTTGTTGATCAATAAAGTTTGTCTAAGTCTAAGTCTAATTTGAACTATGAAGTATACAACTTTGAGTGGACTTTTTGTACTTGTGGTTTTGGTCCCTTGCAGAATTTCTCTGTTGTATTAGCAAAACAGAAAAAAGTAGAACAAAACAGTAAACTTGATTGTTATTACTTACTAGGGTTCAAGTGGTTTTCGCTCTACTTGAATTGGCTGTAGATCAAACTCCATTTTTGTTTCCATTCCCAGACTTCCGAGTAAATCAACATTTCAAAACAGTAACCGCTAAATAAAAAGAGAGGAGATGAACAAAGTCGTATCCTTGACAACATACACAAACTCTGGTATCCAGGCTATCAGGGGTTGTGCAGACTCTGTTTGAAAGTCGACGTGATGAAGCGCTTTGCTCTCTGCTCTTTCCTTAGGGTCACAAGGGGATCTGTCCATGGTGCTGAAATGTAAAGCTGTCAACTGGGTCACGGGTGGTGGACTGAGCCGCATCGATGACTCATCTTGGAGTCCCTTCAACACTAAAGCATCACTTCCACAAATGCACAATACATTCTTGATTTTCCTATAATTAGGAAATGCAATTCTCACAAAATGGGGTATACAGAGTTGAGATCAATTATACAGTAAAAAGCAAATAATGGGGTTATAATAGAAACAACATAGAAAATGATTACAATAAAAAAAATAAAAAGCAACAATGAGAATAAAAATATAACATGAAAATAAGAATATAACAAGAGAAACTAGGCAGTAGTGACCATGTTATGAAAACGTATTGCACTGTTATTGTTTTGTATCCCCTGTCATCCGAGTACCCCCCGCCCCCCGCCCCAGAGAGGAGTTGTACAGTCTAATGGCGTGTGGGACAAAGGAGTTTTTGAGTCTATTAGTCCTGCACTTGGGATGAAGCAGTCTAGCACTGAACAGGCTCCTCTGGCTCCTGATAACGCCATGCAGAGGGTGACTGGCATCATCCAGGATGCTCACTAGTTTGTCCACAGTCCTCTTCTCTGCCACCGTCAGCAGTGAGTCCAGTTTCATTCCGACCGTAGAACCGGCCCGCCTGATCAGTTTCTCAAGTCTGGAACTGTCCTTCTTAGATGTAGAACAGAACACTGGCAACCACGGACTGGTAGTACATCCACAAGAGTTTTTTGCAGATGTTGAAGGAGCGCAGCCTCCTGAGGAAGTACAGCCTGCTCTGTCCTCTCCTGCACAAGTGGTCCATGTTAACAATCCAGTCCAGCTTATTGTCCACCCAAACCCCAAGGTACTTGAATGAATCCACAGTCTGTACCTCGACTCCCTTGATCACAATAGGTTGTGACCTTGGACTCGACCTCCCAAAGTCAATGACCAGCTCCTTAGTATTTGACGGAATGAGTTGCAAGAGTTTCCTGTGGCACCAGACAGCAAAGTCCTTCACCAGGCTCCGAAACTCCTCCTTTCTGCCGACCCCTGAATCACCCGACAATGGCTGTGTCATCCGCATACTTCTGGATGTGACACAGCTCAGAGTTGTAGCAGAAGTCAGCGGTGTACAGGGTGAAGAGAAGAGGGGCCTGCACCGTTACCTGCGGTGCTCCTGTGCTGCTGATCACAGTGTCAGACGTGATGTCCTTCAGTCTGACATATTGTGGCCTATCGGTGAGGTAGTTTGAAATCCAGGCAACCAGGCAAGGGTCCACTCACATTCTGTCTAGCTTGTCCTGGAGAAGGCGGGGATGGATAATATTAAAGGCACTCGAGAAATCCAGAAACAGAATCCTCACAGTGCCATTTCCCTTATCCAGGTATGAATGGGCTCGGTGCAGCAGGTAAAGGATAGCATCACTCACACCAACGCCTGCCTGGTACGTAAACTGCAGGCTGTCCTGGGCATGTTGCACCTGTGGTCTGAGGAGGCTGAGAAAGAGCCGCTCCATTTTCTTCATTATATGAGATGTGAGCGCCACTGGTCTGTAGTTGTTCAGTTCACTGGGGGCACTTCTGGAATGATGCACGACGTCTTCCAGAGCGTGGGCACTCTCCCCAGCTGCAGGCTGAGGTTGAAGATCCGCTGGAATGGTTCACCCAGTTCTGCAGCACAGGTCTTCAGGAGTCGGGGCCACACCTTGTCTGGGCCTGCTGCTTTCCTTGGCTGTAGCTTTCTCAGTTGACCTCTGACCTGGTCCGCAGAGATGACTAATGGCTGCGTAGAGGTGGTGGAGGGGGGTGCTGCCCTAGCTTGGGGGAGGTGCTTTTAGGGGAGCAGAAGACGGGGTGGCTGTGATGGGGAGTGGGGGGTGGAGAGGACATGGGCTGGTTGAACCAGTTGAAGAAGTTGTTCATCTCATTGGCCCTGTCTATTGTTCCCCCAACAGCTCTGGTCTTTGTCTTCTGGCCTTTGATAGTTTTCACACTTCCCCAGAACTCCCTCATGTTGTTCTGCTGCAGCTTCTGCTTCAGCTTCTTCCTATAGCTGCCCTTAGCCTCCCTCACGCGTTGTTTCACCTCCCGCTGTGCTGCTCTCATTGCTTCCCTGTCTCCACTCCTGGAGGCAACTTTCTTCTTGTTGAGGACAGCTTTAACCTCTAGTGTTACCCAGGGTGTGTTATTAGGGGAGCATCAAACAGTCTTAGCAGGGTAGACCACGTCCACGCAGAAGTTAAGGTAATCTGTGAGACAGTGAGTCAGCCCATCAATGTCCTCACCCTGTGGAAGCAGCACGTCCCAGTCTGTGGTGTTGTAGCAGTCCCTGAGGGCATCTTCCATTTCAGGGGACCACCTCCTCACAGAGCAAGTGTTAACAGGCTGTCTTTGGACCAGGGAGGTGTATTTTGGCTGCAAATGAACACGATTGTGGTCAGACTTCCCTAGTGGGGGGAAGGGTGTGACATTGTATGCATCCCTGACATTATCATACAGTAGGCCATCTGTCCTGTTGTTTCTCGTGGGACAATCCCCAGCCTGGTAAAAAGCAGCTAATGTTGAGTCTAAAGTAGCATGATTGAAGTCCCCAGAAATTATGAAAAAAGCCTCAGGATGTTGTGTCTGTAGCTTTGATGTGATGGCGTGGATATATATATATATATATATATATATATATATATATATATATATATATATATATATATATATATATATATATACACACACAGAGGCTTCCTCATGCAGATGTAGCTAAGTTTTAAGGTATTGTAGTTGAATATCTTCCTGAGTACATATTTTTTGGGGAAGTCCTTGTCAATGAGTGCAAGGAATTTGTGTACAATGTTCGTGCTGACGTTTTTCGCTGAATGGGGGATTGTACCAGAGTATGTTTCCTTTTTTTTCTTGTTTTAGTTGCTGGTGGGTCGTATTGGAGCTTAAATTGGTATCCACTTTCGTTGAGTGCTTTCTGATATGGAGGTGTTGCTTGGTTGAATGATTCTCTGTCTGATGACAGGGCTGACAGTCTCCTGTTGATGCTGGCTGGGATGTTTCTGGTTGTGACGGGCGGGTGGTTGCTGTTTCGGTGTACATATAGTAATGTGGTGTCTGGCTTTGTAAATTGCAGGTATGTGTTGTTGTTCAGGTTGAGTGTTACATCCTTGAAGTTTACAGTGTTTTTGTTTGCCTCAATTGTGATCGTTAGTCCGTTATTTTTGAAGATGCGGCATATTTCTTTTTTGATGTTTTCCAAAGCTCTCAGTCTTGCATTGGAAAAAAAAATATATACACACACAGACACACACACACATACCTATATATATATATATATATATATATATCCATCCATTTTCTACCGCTTATTCCCTTTGGAGTCGCAGGGGCGCTGGTGCGCATCTCAGCTACAATCGGGCGGAATGCGGTGTACACCCTGGACGAGTCGCCACCTCATCCCAGGGTCACCACAGATAGACAGACAACATTCACACTCACATTCACACACTAGGGCTCTCTCCACTTCTCAATACGGCCTTACGCCATCCCATGTTACCACTTCTTTACGAAGAGCAGCGTTTGTTTTTGTTCGCCAGGACGCCCACCGCGACCCCCTTCAGCCTCCTTACGATGGGCCATTTTGAGTCCTGGAGAGCAGAGACAAGCATTTTCTGTTGGATATCGGGGGTCACTCCAAAAGAATCACGGTGGACCAGCTTAATGCGGCCCACTTGGATCTTACTCAGCCGGTTACCACGGCCGTATCCTCGCGCCGGGTCGGCCGCCCGCTCTACGTAGGCCCCATGACAATGTTTTGCATCCTACTACGCAGGCCCCCGGAACTTTAGACAGTGCAACTGCCCTGCTGTCTCTCCGGCGTTATTACCAGTCAGGCGCACCTGATGTGGTCAGCCCATCCGCGCCCCTGTCCATTGACTGTTTAGTTGTTTTTTTGGCGATGCGAATTCTAGGGAAACGTGTATAGCAGTTGCTTTTAAGGACATAATTCGCCACACACGTTTGCTTGACTTTGTTGTCATTGTTCGCTGTCAATGTCATTGTGCACATGACAATGTTGTTCTTGTTTGACATTCGTGTGTGCAGTTAAGAGCGAGTAATTCGGAGCGGCCCTTTTAAGGGACCGTCAGGAGATTTTCCCAAAGTTGTGGGTGCGTTGTTACCGCCATTTTGAGACGTGTGAGGTAAGCAGTCACTCATTCTCGTCTTTGATGAATAAAGGACACACACTTTTTTGTGTGTCAAACGATACTTCAAGTTGTCTTGCTTTCACGCGCTTTTCAACCTTCAAGGTATTCAACGCGCTTGGACACTATTTCCACATTCACCCATACACACACACACTGATGGCGGGAGTTGCCATGCAAGGCCCTAACCATGACCCATCAGGAGCAAGGGTGAAGTGTCTTGCTCAAAGACACAACGGCCTTGACGAAGTTGGTAGAAGGTGGGGATTAAACCAGGAACCCTCAGGTTTCTGACACGGCCACTCTCCCTACCACGCCACACCATCCCCAAATTAAGATTAAAATACTTTATAATTCCCTTAACATGCAAACTGGCTTCACGGTGGCAGAGGGGTTAGTGCGTCTGCCTCACAATACGAAGTTCCTGCAGTCCTGGGTTCAAATCCAGGCTCGGGATCTTTCTGTGTGGAGTTTGCATGTTCTCCCCGTGAATGCGTGGGTTCCCTCCGGGTACTCCGGCTTCCCCCCACTTCCAAAGACATGCACCTGGGGATAGGTTTATTGGCAACACTAAATTGGCCCTAGTGTGTTAATGTGAGTGTGAATGTTGTCTGTCTATCTGTGTTGGCCCTGCGTTGAGGTGGCGACTTGTCCAGGGTGTACCCCGCCTTCCGCCCGAGATAGGCGCCAGCGCCCCCCGCGACCCCAAAAGGGAATAAGCGGTAGGAAATGGATGGATGGATGCAAACTGGTTTCCTTGACTAGTTAGTGTGTGCCGATTTTAGAAATAATGTACATTTCACTGCACATGTATCACATCACCATGATGCTGAAAATGTTATAATTCTATGAGTGTTGGATATTCGCTCTTTAATAATGTTCCCAGGGCTCCATGTTCTTGCAGGCTGGTTTTAAAGATAATGTACATGTCATTGTACATCTAACATATCAAAATAAACATAATATAAAGTTCAATGCCACCAAGTCAGCTATTGCTGCCTTTTTCAGACTTCTGATTGGACAAAATGTGCAGGACAGCAAGTGTATGTGTTTGCGTGTAGACATAGACCAGGCCTGGGCAATTATTTTGACTCGGGAAGTCAAATCTAGAGAAAAAAATGTGTCCGGGGGCCGGTATACTTTTTCTAGCTATCTCTAGATAAAAGCTAAAAATGTTATGACAGACCGCCTTAAAAAAACGGAATGGAATTTTACTTTTTTTTTTTTACTGAATGCGACACCCAGAATTTACATGAAAAAAATAAAATAAAATGTGGGATTCACAATATTAACTATGAAGGACAAAACACTGAATATTGACCACATCTGAATGTCACTCACCCTCTCCATCCACATATTTTACAATCTAGCAAAACGCAACAGAAATGCAACAAACACAGCGAAATATAAACGCGAAGGGTCACTAAGCTTCAGAACTTAGTTGTCTTTGCCTGACACCCACATTTCAGGCTGGCTGCTCTGGAAAAACTCTGTGGAAACACTCACCACCCACACTGCTTGGTGCCTCCTCACTTATATTACCATAGTAACTAATTACACGACCATAGTAAGTAATTAGATGACCATAGTTACTATTTTGTCATGCAAAAGCGCAGTTTCTAACCACTGAAATACTTTGTACAGTTCAAGACTTCCGCTCATTAGAAAACATGAGGTACATCATAATGGCAGCTACACTTTACATCTTAAACATCTAAAACTATTATTTGAGAATGCCCGGCGAGCTTAACGGGCCGCATGTGGCCCCCGGGCCTTAATTATTCCCAGGTCTGACATAGTCCGTTTTGAAACTACACTTGTGTGGACGGTAGGGGTGTAACGGTACACAAAAAAACAGTTCGGTGCGTACCTCGGTTGAGAGGTCACGGTTCGGTTCATTTTCGGGACAGTAAAAAAACAAAAAAAATATAAAGTTTTTGGTTATTTATTTCCAAAATTTGTAAACAATGGCTTTATACTTTTGACATTGGGAACACTATAATAATTTTGCCCACGTTAATCAACATTAAACTGCCTGAAATTGTTGCTCGGACTAAATAAAACGACAAAAAATTTATTCTCCGTATAAAAAGTGCAACATTGAACAGTTTCAAGTCAACTCATCATGCTTAATTTATCACAGCATTTGGGAAACCTGGAGTTGGTTTTTATTATGTAAATATTATATTTTTATTAACATGTGATAGCAGGGACCCTGCCATTCAAAGCTTTTCTGTCCGTAAAACACACACACACCCACACACACGCACCCACACAGACACACACACGCACACACACACAAAAACATACACACACACACCGCAAAATAAGCTAACGTTACGCTAAAAGCTAATTAGCCTTAACCTCAAGCCAGAACTGCGAGCGAGCTGAGCTACAGTTTAAGTTTCTAGAAGGTCAACGGGCTCATAGTGATGTTAGTAGTTGTTGATTGGGAGATGTTTATTATCATTTGGGGAGAGTACGCTGCCTTATGCTCACCTGCTAAACACCTATCTGCTCGACGCTGAAGCATTTACTACATGCGCTCTGAATACGCACTGCTGATTGGCTTTGTATGTAACCAATCAGATGGTTGTGTGGGTGGGACAATGCTGGGTGATGAGACAGAGGCAGAAGAAGCAAAGCAGCTTGTTAAGACTTTAGGTTAGAAACTCGTTCGGTACAACCCCGTACCGAACCAAAACGGTTCAATATAAATACACGTACCATTACACCCCTAGTGGACAGAGATGGTTTTAACCCCAAAATATGTGTTTTTGAAACTCTCCGTGTTCATGTGGAGATGGCCTATGTTTTATCAGGTGACTGTAAGCAGTATGCTGGAGCCTGCTAGTGGTATGGCGGTTTGTACGGATGAGTCAATAAATATTAGCAGCGAGAAAATAAATAAATAAATTTCAGCCCTTTATGTGAGGGGCGGGCGGGGAATGACAGAAAATAATTGAAAACCACTGCATTGGTGTGTTGTGTTGCTGGAGGACTGATGCACACTACTCAGTGGTTCGGACAGTGGTAGGGACGATGACGCGCGCGCATCACCAATGCAAATGAGTCTGACTCCCACTGCACACGCACATGCACGCGCACACACACGCACACTCACGCACACACACTGTGCAAGCGTCTCAGAGCAGTTTGAAGAAAACAAGCTTGTGTGAGAGAGAGATAGAGGGAGAGAGAGAGCGAGCTTATATAAACGTTGCTTTGCTACGCTAGAAAGCTGCAGGGGAAAGATTTTACAGGAATATCAGACGCGACGACCACGACCTGACGACGTCTTCGCTCCTGTCCTGCGTGCACTGAAGGTAACACATTCAAAACCTTGTCTTGTGCATTGTGAGGAGAGATGGCAGACTGCAGAGCTGTAAATTCCCTCTGCGTGTGTGTGTGTGTGTGTTCACCTTTCACTGCTCCAATAAAGCAGGGTCGCCATCGTCTCACTCACTGTTCGGCAAACTGTTGCGTTTATGCGAAGACACCACCCTGACTTTGTAGTGTCCGTACAAGAGATACGACAAGACGACATGGATGTGGGCTTATTAAGTGTTTATTTTAATGGAAACTTCGCAGGAATCAACTGTCGCACAGAAAAAGTTTCCAAGCGTCAGTCATTGATAAACAATGATTGATATTCCACGTATACGACTTAATACTACCCGTGTTAAAGATGTCTACACATGACATTGTTCTTGGTAAATGTGTTATTTTTTTACAAGTTGATGTGCAACATAATGTACTCTGAATCGAACAGAGAACACATATTCATGTCAAATCATTGAAACAGTGACATTTATTAGCATTTTTGTCAAGCTATCGATAACAATTGTAAGTCTAATACCCTGTTCAATCAATCAATCAATCAATCAATCAATCAATCAATGTTCATTTATATAGCCCTAAACCACAAGTGTCTCAAAGGGCTGCACAAGCCACAACGACATCCGCGGTACATAGCCCACATAAGGGCAACGAAAAACTCACCCCAGTGGGACGTCGATGTGAATGACTATGAGAAACCTTGGACAGGACCGCATTGGTTGGCAACCCCCCCTTTCTAGGGGAAACCAAAAGCAATGGCTGTCGAGTGGGTCGAACATAATTTTGTTAAAGTCCAGTCCATAGTGGATCTAACATAATAGTGAGAGTCCCGTCCATAGTGGGGCCAGCAGGAAACCATCCCAAGCGGAGACGGGTCAGCAGCGCAAATATGTCCCCGACCGATGCACAGGCGAGTGGTCCACCCCGGGTCCCGACTCTGGACAGCCAGCACTTCATCCATGGCCACCGGACCTGTGTCCCCCTGCCCCCTCCACAAGGGAGAAGGGGGGAGACTGTTCATTTATTTGACATATTAAATAACACAAGGGAGAGAAATGGCAGATCAACTGGTCTAAAAAGGGGGTCTATTTATAGTCTAGACTACACAAATGAGTTTTAAGATGGGACTTAAATTCTTCTACTGAGGTAGCATCTCTAACTGTTACCGGGAGGGCATTCCAGAGTACTGGAGCCCGAATAGAAAATGCTCTATAGCCCGCAGCCTTTTTTTGGGCTCTGGGAATCACTAATAAGCCGGAGTTCTTATAACGCAGATTTCTTGCCAGGACATATGGTAAAATGCAACCAGCAAGATAGGCTGGCCCTAGATCGTGTAGTATTTTATATGCAAGTAGTAAAACCTTTAAGTCACATCTTAAGTGCACAGGAAGCCAGTGCAGATGAGCCAGTATAGGCGTAATATGATCAAACTTTCTTGTTCTTGTCAAACGTTTAGCAGCCGCATTTTGTACCAACTGTAACCGTTTAATGCTAGACATAGGGAGACACGAAAATAATATGTCACAGTAATCGAGATGAGACATAAGAAACGCATGGATAATGATATCAGCGTCGCTAGTGGACAAAATGGAACACATTTTAGCAATATTACGGAGATGAAAGAAGGCCGTTTTAGTAACACTCTTAGTGTGTGACTCAAACGAGAGAGTTGGGTCGAAGATAATACCCAGATTCTTTACAGAGTCGCCTTGTGTAATTGTTTGCTTGTCAAATATTAAGGTGGTATTGTTAAATAGATGTCGGTGTCTAGCAGGACCGATAATCAGCATTTCCGTTTTATTGTCGTTGAGTTGCAAAAAGTTAGCGGACATCCATTGTTTAATTTCATTAAGACACGCCTCCAGCTGACTACAATCCGGCATGTTGGTCAGCTTTAGGTGCATGTAGAGTAAGTTAACACCGTATTTGCGTATGATGTCACGTAGCGGCAGCATGTAGATACTAAAGAGTGCAGGGCCAAGAACCGAACCCTGGGGAACTCCACACGTTACCTTAACATAGTCCGAGGTCACAATGTTATTGTCCTATGCTTGTTTTATGTGAATTGAATGACAAAATGTAGTGAGAGCAGAAGAAGGATTATATTAAACACCTTATTAAGCTTTAGAATTGTTGAATTGACGTAAAATAAGCTTTAATAGCAAAGCATAAGCTTTTAGAAATCAGCTCGCTTACCTGACACATGGCCACTTTGGAAGTATCTACATAGTCACATGACATCCACTCCAAAATATGTTGTCGCTTGTTTTGTATAATTTGATCGAGAAACTATAATAAGAACATTTAAATTGTCATTTTTGGCACCTTATTAATGTGTTTGAACTGTAAAATGTCTTTAAAATGAGATTTTGGTTATGAATAATTATTTAGCCTAAGTCCTGTTTCAGACACACTAAACTAGCGTTTAAGGTTTGCCTCCTCGGAAAAATTTTTACACTCGTAAGTGTGCCGTGTATTTCTTGAATCTCCGGCTCTTAGCTTTGTATTGACTCATTGATTGTTTACAAACTGAGTTCGGAGACGTAGTGACACCAGAAAGACCGCGCCCCAAACAGGAAGTGACATCAAAAAGAACACGACACAGCCAGCTTCATAAAAAAACGGTTTCGTAACTCGGAGGTAAACATTGGAAATATTAAGACGAGTCATGCAGACATACTCGTGTTTCTCCTTTCGTCTTTACAGACGGTTGTGGAATTCACACATGAATAACTTAAGAGAAAGCGATTACAGCTATTTCGGATACAACACAACTCAGACGGCAAGAAAACCTTCGAATGGCGAATGCGTATTAGGTCGTGTTGTGCCGGTGGACGGAGGGGACGTGGGGGTCTTAAACAGTGGCATTGTTGTGTGTGGACATGGATAAGATTAGGTGGGATTTACCCTGGATATCCTTATCCGGCTTAGTGTAAACAGGCTCCTAAGGCTAAACAATACCACCTGACCATAAAAGGAGATGTTCCTTTGTAAGTGTCTAGAAAACAACATGTTGACGTTGAGCTGGACAGGTAGTCTTTTCTCAAGGATATGGCTATCACTTTTGCATTCCTAAATCCCAATGAGGGCCTCCTTCCTACGAGAACTGATCCAATTCACATGCGAATATTAAACTAAGGGGCCTTATCTTATCGTGTGCTCAAACTGAAATACCACTGTGTACTCAAACTTGAAGGTTTTCTTTCTCCAAGATGAATATGATTATTCACCATATATAGAACATTATGAGTTAATTAATACACTCCAGTGGTGAATGGATTTTTTTCTTATAAGTCATAAGTTGATTGGCAACACTAAATGGTCCCTAGTGTGTGAATGTGAGTGTGAATGTTGTCTGTCTATCTGTTGGCCCTGTGATGAAGTGGCGGCTTGTCCAGGGTGTACCACGGCTTCCGCCCGATTGTAACTGAGATAGGCACCATTGCCCGACGCGACCACTCAGGGAAAAAGCGGTAGAAAATAGATGGATGGAACTTAATACGTAGATTTGTAACATAATTAACTCTGAATTAAACAAAGAACACACATTCATGTCTAATCATTGAAACAGTGACATGTAGTAGCATTTTTGTCAAGCTATCGATAACAATTGTAGGTCTAAAAGCCTGTTATAAATGAATTGAATGACAAAATTTAGTAGGAGCAGAAGAATAATTATATATGACACCTTATTAAAGTATTAGAATTGTTGAATTGATGTAAAAAAGGCTTTCATAGCACTTTGGAAGCATCTACATAGTCACATGACATCCACTCCAAAATATGTTGTCGCTGGTTTTGTATAAATTGATGGAGAAACTATAATAACAACAGTTAAATTGTAATTTTTGGCACCCTGTTAACATGTTTGAATTCTATAATGTTTTTCTTTAATGGCACAAAATGTACAAGTGGAAGTGAGCTGGCTTCCTGGCACACTGCTGTTTTGGGGAAGCTGTGTAGTCACAACCACCCACATTTTTGGTTTGCATGTTTTTTGTAAGAATACAGAGAATAAATATAGCAAAAAACAGTTTCAATTTAACATTGGACACACAAAAAATATTCAAAGTGTTAAACGTCTTTAAACTGAGCTTTCGTGGCAAAAAAAATGGGCTTTTGGAATTGAGCTGGCTTACTCTACTTGTCGCCATTTTGGAGAAGCCACATTTTCCAATACTTGAGGGACTTTATGAGTTCAAGCAATGCACAAAATTCAAATGGTCGAGATAGGAAAAAATTGCAGGGCTGTGCATAATCTGGGGGAATTGGTGGGGGCAACATTTTAAAATCAGGTAGGGTCTGATTTTAGCACATGAACTGTCAGGTCTAATGTACCTAGTGTGCAAACTCTGAAATTGCATGTACTATTTATCAGTGTGTTGCTGGTGATCTACCAAGACTATGAGCCTGACCTACCAAAGGTTGGCGTGTATTAAATATCGTGCAAACTTGATAGGGCACATACAACTGATCTATTGATTGGTAACCTAGAACAGGTGTACCCAGATTGCCAATCAGAAACATCTGACGGCCAGAGGAGTGGTGGAGGCAGACAAGAGGTGTAACTAAAATAAAAGTGCTAAACCCATCCATCCATCCAAACATCCATTTTCTACCGCTTATTCTCTTTAGGGTTGCAGGGGGCGCTGTGCCTATCTCAGCTACAATCGGGCGGAAGGCGGGGTACACCCTGAAAAAGTCGCTACCTCATCACAGGGCCAACACAGATAGACAGACAACATTCACACTCACATTCACACACCAGGGCCAATTTAGTGGTGCCAATCAACCTATCCCCAGGTGCATGTTTTTGGAGGTGGGAGGAAGCCGGAGTACCACGCATTTACGGGGAGGACATGCAAACTCCACACAGAAAGATCCCGAGCTCGGGATTGAACCCAGGTCTACTCAGGACATAATAATGACATAATAATGCTGGTAGTACACATGTTGCATTTTCCTGGTTTTGTCAGAGAATCACAGGAAACGTTGGGGACGCATCGTTGAACCAAACTTGCTTTAGTGGCAAACAAGCGTCATTGTACAGGACTACAGTACTTGAGAAGGTCTCTACTCCGGAGTCATTTAATTACTCATATTTGACACACGCAGCTACGGTATATTAATAAAACATAGCTGCTTAATGTTCTTTTTAGCATATTCAATAGCTTGGACCTTCAATCCTACTGAATAGCTCTTAATCTTCATCCCTTTATGCGATTTCAAATGATTGAAATCAGCCTCCTCTATTTTGAAAATGATGACAGGTGAAGTGTCACTCGTGACGTGACGAGTTTAACTCGGCGGAAATTCTAGGCATGAGCTAATTATTTTGCGAAACGAGTTTGACCCGGCGGAAACTCTAGACATGCGCCAATAAAAATAATATTTTGCGAAACGAGTTTGACCCGGTGTTAATCCTGAGCCAGCAGTAATGCTAAGCATGCGCTAATTATTTTGCGAAACGGGTTTGACCCAGCAGTAATTGTAGGCAGGCGCATACTATATACCCGGCGGCAATTCAAGACAAAAAAATAATGGATTGCGCTTGCTATTGTGCTTATTTAACAATCCTCCTACTCAGTCAACCGACTGATGTGCCACTGTCATGACATTACAAGTACTGACCACAGCTGAGATTAATTATTAACAATTTTTGCAAACATTCTTTTTTTTATATAATGGATGCACCAAATCATAAATATTGCAGCTTTATTACATCACAGACCTCTGTATTAAGAAATAAAAAATATATATTACATCATCAGGAATAACTATTGGGATATATTGCCGTATACATTTTTTTTTGCACCCCCTACTTTAAATTGAATTTCAGGAAATATTTTCATACATTGCTAAAATTCCCCCCAAACTGAAGCAAAAAGTGCAGGTCATCATACAACTGTCATAATTCTCAGTTCATAAGCACTCCTAATGCGTTTTCCAAAGTGGTTTTATCTTACATTATGTCACTTTCACAAGTCCCAGATAGAGAAGATAATCTAACATCGCATCATCATCACTAACTGCTGCAGAAAATGAAACATCTGCCCTAAAAAAATAATCCGGATTAAAAATAGTTTATAACATTTCTGCAATAGCAGCACAGCACTGTTCAGTAGAATACTGTCACTGCAAAGGCTGCTTAATGAATCAGAAACAAACATGAGAAGGGAAATTACCAACAATGCTGACAGCAAGGGAGATGTTGCAAGATAATGCAAGACAGCCGCACATATTTCAAATGAAACTGTGTCTAATCCTCTAGTACTTTTTCATAGGCGTAACCTAAATATATATCCTCTTTAAATTCAGATGCTTACAGTGCATGTGTATGTGTGTTTGTGTGCCTCCCGCAAGGATCATCCTGGAGTTAGTGACCACTGACTTGGATATTCAATTCCTCTCTGCTGTGACGCATCCATTGTTCCATCTGACTTTTGGATCCCGGTGCCAGCGAAGAAGCGAAACTAAATGTCTGCGACGCTGCCAGAAACTCCACTTCCTGCCAAGTTAATGAAGTTGTAAGTAGTTTACCAGAGCTGTCATTCTCTCACCTAATCCATGAAATGGCCCTCCTTTTGGATGAGAGACTGTAACAGAAGCGGGCATGGCACTGGCGTTGCTCTCCAGGCTCCACTGCCCCTTGAAGCGGGCTCAGCTGCTCCTTCTGTGTTTGGGCATCGCCTACCTCATGGCGGGCAGCATCCTGCTCATGCAGCGCTCCAACATCAGAGTAGCTCAGCCAAGCTTTCCGGTGTTTCCTCCTTTGTTGGCGATCGCAGCACCTCCGACGACCCTGTGGACTGCAGGTTTGGGCGTGAGGGGGCGTTCCAGATGGGCCGCGGTGCAGTCTGTATCCAATGGGAGGGCCAAGGTCGAGCAACAATGGCCGACATCCCGGAGTCTGGGGGTCCAACACCTGCATCGTCACTGGTTTCATAGTACTTTACCAGAGAGTCCGGAGGATGGAAGCCCTGTCCGCAAAAAAGACAACCATCAAGGTATTTACTCAACATCTTGATCTTCGACCTACAAACCCCATTTCCATATGAGTTGGGAAATTGTGTTAGATGTAAAAATAAACAGAATACAATGATTTGCAAATCCTTTTCAACCCATATTCTGTTCTGTCAGCACAACTTTTAACAGGGGCCAGGAAACGCCAGCATATAACCCCAATTCTTCAGAGTTTGCACTGGCTCCCTGTTCATTTTAGAATTGATTTTAAAACATTGCTGTTTGTTTTTAAATCTTTACATGGACTGGCACCTCAATATATCTCGGACCTCATCCAAATTTCCATTCCTGCGTGCGCTCTGAGGTCCGAGAGCCAGTTCCAGCTCGTGGTGCCCAAGACCAGACTTAAGACCAGGGGAGGCAGGGCCTTCTCTGTGGTCGGCCCTAAGCTCTGGAACACTCTCCCCCTCCATATTCAAACTGCTTCCACAGTGGAGTGTTTTAATTCTCGTCTTAAGACCCACTTTTATTCTTTGGCTTTTAACACTACGTGAGTTGTGTGGTCCTCTGTGTTTTTTATACACTTTGATTTGTATTTTACTGTTTTAATTGATTTTATCCTTTAAAATAGTGTTTAATCATATTTGTTTTTATATTGTTTTTTTTTTATATTGGTTTTATATTTATTTATTTTTGTTTTTATTCAGTCATTGGTGGAGCATAATATTGTCTTTTTAATATTGTTTTTAACATGGCTGTGCAGCACTTTGGAAAAGTTATTGTTGTTTAAATGTGCTGTATAAATAAAGTGGATTGGATTGGATTGAATATGCTACAAAGAACATATTTGATGTTCAAACTGATAAACGCTTTTTTTTTTGGCAAATCATTAACTTTAGAATTTGATGCCAACAACACGTGACAAAGAAGTTGGGAAAGGTGGCAATAAATACTGATAAAGTTGAGGAATGCTCATCAAACACTTATATGGAACATCCCACAGGTGTGCAGGCTAATTGGGAACAGTTGGGTGCCATGATTGGGTATAAAAAAAGCTTCCATGAAATGCTAAGTAATTCACAAACAAGGATGGGGCGAGGGTCACCAATTTGTAAGCAAATTGTCGAACAGTTTTAAAACAACATTTCTTAACGAGCTATTTCAAGGAATTTAGGGATTTTACCATCCACGGTCCGTAAAATCATCAAAAAGTTCAGGGAATCTGGAGAAATCACTGCACGTAAGCGATGATATTCCGGACTTTTGATCCCTCAGGCAGTACTCCATCAAAAACTGACATCAGTGTGTGAAGGATATCACTACATGTGCTCAGGAACACTTCATCCATCCCATGGGCGTTAAACTCTGGCCCGCGGGCCAAAACTGGCCCGCCGTGTAATTTAATTTGGCCCTTTGGGCAAAATCAATTTAGCATTAGAGTTGGCCCGACGGTGTTATACAGCATCGGAGCCGCTGTAACACCGCATTCACCGCTAATACTCATACTTGCCAACCCTCCAAATTTCCCGGTAGACTCCCGAAGTTCAGTGCCCCTCCCGAAAATCTCCCGGGGCAACCATTCTCCCGAATTTCTACGGATTTCCACCTGGACAACTATATTGGGGGCGTGCATTTAAGGCACTGCCTTTAGCGTTCTCTACAACCTGTCGTCACGTCCACTTTTCCTCCATACTAACAGCGTGTCAAATAATATTTGTGGCTTTTACACACACACACACACGCACAAGTGAATGCAAGGCATACTTGGTCAACAGCCATACAGGTCACACTGAGGGTGGCCGTATAAACAACTTTAGTACTGTTACAAATATGTGCCACACTGTGAACACACACCAAACAAGAATGACAAAAACCTTTCGGGTGAACATCCGCACCGTAACACAACAGAACAAATACCCAGAACCCCTTGCAGCACTAACTCTTCCGGGAAACTTCCAGCAAACTGACCAATAATTAACGTTTTAGTCATGCATTTTCTCTTGCTACTTCGAGGCTTGAATGTTTGTTATTTTATTTTCAAATGTATTATTAGCCTGTGGAAAAAAAATTATATTTACCTCAGAAGATTGCAAATAGAAAAAAAGGCATACAATTATTTACATTTTATTTGATATGCCATTGATATTTTTTATTATTATTATTATTATTATTATTTGAAACTGGATTTTGCATGTCACTAAAGTTATATAAGCCTTGCTTGTTCAATATTTAATGCAAAACTTGTTTGGGTCCTTATTAAAAGGTTAATTTGTTCAACCTTGGCCCGCGGCTTTGTTCCGTTTAAAATTTTGGCCCACTCTGCATTTGAGTTTGACACCCCTGATCAAACCACTGTCAGTAATTACAGTTGGTCGCTACATCTGTAAGTGCAAGTTAAAACTCTACTATGCAAAGCCAAACCCATTTATCAACAATATCCTGAAATGCCGCCGGCTTGGCTGGGCCCGAGCTCACCTAAGATGGACTGATGCAAAGTGGAAAGGTGTTCTGTGGTCTGATGAGTCCACATTTCAATATATATTTGGAAACAAAGGACGTGGTGTCCTCCAGAACAAAGAGGAAAATAACCATTCGGATTGTTATAGGCGCAAAGTTCAAAAGCCAGCATCCGTGATGGTATGGCAGTGTATTAATGCCCAAGGCATGGGTAAATTACACATCTGTGAAGGCACCATTAATGCTGAAAGGTCCATACAGGTTTTGGAGCAACATATGTTTTCATCCAAGCAACCTTATCATGGACACCCCTGCTTATTTCAGCAAGACAAGTGTTACAACAGCGTGGCTTTGTAAAAAAAGAGTGCGGGTACTTTCCTGGCCCGCCTGCAGTCCAGACCTGTCTCCCATCGAAAATGTGTGGCACATTATGAAGTGTAAAATACGACAGCGGAGACCCCGGATTGTTGAACGACTGAAGCTCCTCATAAAACAAGAATGGGAAAGAATTCCACTTTCAGAGCTTCAACAATTAGTTTCCTCGGTTCCCAAACGTTTATTGAGTGTTATTAAAAGAAAAGGTGGTGTAACACAGTGGTGAACATGTCCTTTCCCAACTACTTTGGCACGTGTTGCAGCCATGAAATTCTAAGTTAATTATTATTTGCAAAAAAAAAAAATATGAGTTGAAACATCGAATATCTTGTCTTTGTAGTGCATTCAATTGAATATGGGTTGAAAAGGATTTGCAAATCATTGTATTTTGTTTATATTTCCATCCAACACAATTTCCCAACTCATATACAAACAGGGTTGGTAGATTTCTATATACAAACACTACTTTTTACAGACTTTTTTTATGCTTGTCACTTGTTAGACTGTCAGTCTGGGCTGTGGCGTATTTGCAAATGCGTCATTTCCGTTTGTGTGTTTCCGGGGGCGGCAATAACAAGGACACATTACGTTATATAGAAAAGGCAAACAGTTTAGTTTGTCTTTTCTATATAATGTGTCCTTATTGTGGGCAACAAGAAAAGCAAGCCTTGATAAGCAATTACACGTTAAAAAAATAGCCCAAAAAATGTGACTGACAAACTTTGCAAGCGACTTTAGAAAAAAACGTTGCTTGTAAGACACAGACCGGCCAATACTCTGCTAGCAGTTAAGAATTCCAGTGACAAATCAAGTCACAGCGACTGCGGATGGAAATAACTTTGGTATTGTGGAGAAAGCGACCTAACAGAGATTCCAAGCTAAACTTGTCATTCAGTATGTTTTTTTATCCGTCCATTCCTGCTCTATATTCCTGCTTGTGACTCAATATCAATTTGAACGCCGCTGCTTCTTTTTTTTTTTTTAACAATGCAGTACATAAAGTCAAAAGTTACGAAAGAGACAGCAATTTTTAACATTTATGTGGCAAGAAACTTGATTCACTCTCTGTACAATTGCAATACAGTGGTCCCTTGATTATTGCAGGTGGTTACATTCCAGACCCCTGTGGTAGATTTCCAAAAGTAAGGAATCTACTATCTTGGGAATCATATGAATATTAAATGCATTTAAAGTATTTATAAGCCATCCCCAAATCTTTCACACACGTATAAACACTTTCACTGCTCTTAAAACCTACATAATTTTAACATTAAAATTCAGGGTACATAAATCTCAATTTAGTTAATGGTTTAGCAGCCAGTGAACACTCTAAATAAAAATGGATCATTTGAATTACATTGTTTTTTGACTCAGATTACCCAATGAATTTACTACTGTTATTTACTGTACATATATATAATTTGTAATTTAAGATACATCTTACATTTATCGGTGATATATGCAGCATGCTCCAATGTAACCCCAGGGGTGGGTAGAGCAGCCAAAGATTGTAGTCAAGTACAAGTACTGTTACCTTACAGGAGGGGTCCTCAACGTTTCTGACTCTGGAGCCACAGTGGGTTAAAAGGATTTGGCCGGAGGTCGGTCAATCTATCTGTTTGTGCATTGGTGTATAAGCAGAATGGATTTATAGCAGGGGTGTCAAACTCGAATACATAGTGGGCCAAAATTTTAAACGGAACAAAGCCGCGGGCCAAGGTTGAACAAATGAACCTTTTAATAGGGACCCAAACAAGTTTTGCATTAAATATTGAACAAGCAAGGCTTATATAACTTTAGTGACATGCAAAATCCAGTTTCAAATAATAATAATAATAATAATAATAATATAAAATATCAATGGCATATCAAATAAAATTTAAATAATTGTATGCCTTTTTTTCTATTTGCAATCAAATTTTTTCCACAGGCTAATAATACATTTAAAAATAAAATAACAATAATGAATGAACCAAACATTCAAGCCTTGAAGTAGCAAGAGGAAATGCATGACTAAACGTTAATTATTGGTCAGTTTGCTGGAAGTTTCCCGGAAGAGTTAGTGCTGCAAGGGGTTCTGGGTATTTGTTCTGTTGTGTTACGGTGCGGATGTTCAACCGAAATGTGTTTGTCATTCTTGTTTGGTGTGGGTTCACAGTGTGGCGCATATTTGTAACAGTGCTAAATTTGTTTATACGGCCACCCTCAGTGTGACCTGTACGGCTGTTGACCAAGTATGCCTTGCATTCACTTGTGCATGTGTGTGTGTGTGTGTGTGTGTAAAAGCCACAAATATGATGTGACACGCTGTTAGTATGGAGGAAAACCGGACGTGACGGCAGGTTGTAGAGAACGCTAAAGGCAGTGCCTTAAATGCACGCCCCCAATATAGTTGTCCAGGTGGAAATCGGTAGAAATTCGGGAGAATGGTTGCCCCCTGGAGATTTTCGGGAGGGGCACTGAACTTCGGGAGTCTACCGGGAAATTTGGAGGGTTGGCAAGTATGAGTATTAGCGGTCAATGCGCTGTTACAGCGGCTCCGACTAAATTGATATTGCCTAAAGGGCCAAATTAAATTACACGGCGGGCCAGATTTGGCCCGCGGGCAAGAGTTTGACACCCATGGTATATAGAGACACAAACGATCTAAAATACAAGCAGACAGGATACACCTATAAAATGCACTAGAATGGAACTTGCTTAAGCAGTGAGATGTGGCATAAAACATGCAGACAGGACCTGAGGGCAAGACAGGAGGGAAAATACTTCACAAATACAAATGCCAATCAGCAGCCACGCAACTACACTAAATAGGAGCACACTCTAATTTCAGAGTGCCAGCAGTTGCTGCTCATAGTGCCTCCCAGTACCAGCGCCACGGAAGTGTGTAAATAAGGAGGCAGGAAGTTAGCAGAGTGATGACCTAAATAAGAGTACAAATACAAAAGAATATGCCACAATACCTAAATAAAGACAACAATGCATCCAGACAGGGCCAAATCGACTGGTTTCAGTTTATTATAACCATCAGCGTGCTACATATAGTTAGGTCCCATGAAGTGGCATGTTCATCTTATACATTTTCTGCGTGCTTACCCCATGCATCCTCAAGGATTAAACTCCTGGAGCAAGGTCATCACAAACATTGCAAACAGTTGTCCAGGTCCACAAAATTTATTGTAACTGTTCTTCCTTGTACTTTGTGAACACTTGTAGTTTGAAATGTCTCTCAAACTTAATCATAATGGTTTTTTGTTTGATTTATTTGCTGAATCCATTCCATAATTTAGTTCCACATACTGATATGTGAAAGGTTCTAAGTGTTGTACGTGCATACAAATGTTTTAAATTAGGTTATAATTCTCCTCTTTTGTTGAAAAAAATTGTTGTTCATCTTTGGGGAGCAGGTTATAGTTTGCTTTGTACACACGTAATTTTAGCTGTTTGAAAATGCACCAAATTGTTGAATTTCAATATTTTGGATTTAATAAATAAAGGGTTTGTATGTTCTCTATAACCAAACATTATGTATTATTCTAATTGATCTTTTTCACGGTGGTAGAGGGGTAAGTGCGTCTGCCTCACAATACGAAGGTCCTGAGTAGTCCTAGGTGCATGTTCTCCCCGTGACTGCGTGGGTTCCTTCCGGGTACTCCGGCTTCCTCCCACCTCCAAAGACATGCACCTTGGGATAGGTTGATTGACAACACTAAATTGGCCCTAGTGTGTAATTGTGAGTGTGAATGTTGTCTGTCTATCTGTGTTGGCTCTGCGATAAGGTGGCGACTTGTCCAGGGTGTATCCCGTCTTCCGCCCGATTGTAGCTGAGATAGGCACCAGCGGTAGGGAATGGATGGATGGAAAGTCAATTTGTTAAGGATGTGAAGAGAGACAGCATTTTCCCCTCATAAATATTAAATAAAGCATTTATTTCTGTGCTCCCGTTCAGGTGTGTGTTTGTATGTGTGTTTGTGCGTGTGTGTGTGTGTGTGTGTGAAGATAGCCTGGAGCAAACATAATATAAGAGGTTGACATAACACCAACAGACTTCATTGTTCATTCATGACCTGAGAACATTTAGAACATTTTCAGACGTGAGGCCTGTTGGTCTCATAAATACAACCCCTGACAATTAATTATGGAATCACCAGACTTATAGGATCTTCATTCAGTTGTTCAATTTGGCTGAAAAAAAAGAAGATAAAAGAAATTATGCAAAAACATAGTCATTTTAATGTGTAACTTTGTGTCTTTAAAAACGCTAAAAGGAATTCAAGAATATAAATGTTGGTAGGCAGTAACACTTAAATTGTTTCTTTAAGCAGAGTAAAATATATATGGAATCACTCAATTCTGAGGAATAAAATTATGGAATCACCCTGTAAATGTTAATTTCTAAAGCTTACACTTGCATTAGACCTTATCTCTTAATTAGCCTTCAGTTAAAAAGGAGTGTTCACACTTTAGAGAGCTGTTGCACAAGGTGGACTGACATGAATCATGGCTCCAACACGAGTGATATGAATTAAAACAAAGGAGAAAATTATCAAACTTCAAAGAAGGTAAATTACCACGCATTTTTGTAAAAGATGTTGATTGTTCAGAGCCTGGACCAAGTGCAAATACTATGGGAAGGTTGTTAAAGACAAGCAACACGCTCACTAACATACAGCAAACATGTATAAAATAATATTAGAGTCAATTATTAATACTATGGGAAGGTTGTTAAAGACAAGCAACACGCTCACTAACATACAGCAAACATGTATAAAATAATATTAAAGTCAATTATTACACAAGAACAAGAACAATATGAGAGCAACGTGGGGCATCCTCAATAGCATTATTCAAAATGGCATTCAGTGGGATTACCTCCAATATTTCTCTGACGGAAACGTAAATAATGACAACATGAAAGAAGGAGTTGATAGTGTGAAATTACTTTGAAATTTTGGATTGAAATTGGAGGAAATGATTCCAGACTCAGTTTCAACTGAGGACTTCAAAGACAACATAGATAGAAATCCCAACACAATGTTTCTCACAAAAGTAACACATGAGGAAAATCGTGAGAAAATACAGATTTAAGACTTCAATCGATTGTAATGGAAATACTTTGGAAACAATAAAAAACTTTATTGGAGAGATCTCAGGACCATTAATGTATATTAGTAACCTCTCATTTCAAACAGGCAAATTTCCAAACAAAATGAATTTACAAATTATTGACCTGTTTTTTTACATCCACACTTTTCTACAAATGAGTTGGGAAATTTTGTTAGATGTAAATATAAACGGAATACAATAATTAGCAAATCATTTTCAACCCATATTCAGTTAAATATGCTACTAAGACAACTTATTTGAAGTTCAAACTGATAAACATTTTTGTTTTTTGCAAATAATCATTAACTTTAGAATTTGATGCCAGCCACAAGTGACAAAGAAGTTGGGAAAGGTGGCAATACATACTGGTAAAGTTGAGGAATGCTCATTAAACACTTATTAGAAACATCCCACAGGTGTACAGGCTAATTGGGAACAGGTGGGTGCCATGATTGGGTATAAAAACAGCTTCCCAAAAAATGCTCAGTCTTTCACAAGAAAGGATGGGGCGAGGTACACCCCTTTGTCCACAACTGCGTGAGCAAATAGAGAACAACGTTTCTCAAAGTGCAATTGCAAGACATTTAGGGATTTCAACATCTACGGTCCATAATATCATCAAAAGGTTCAGAGAATCTGGAGAAATCATTCCACGTAAATGGCATGGCCGGAAACCAACATTGAATAACTGTGACCTTCGATCCCTCAGACGGCACTGTATCAAAAAAACGACATCAATCTCAAAAGGATATCACCACATGGGCTCAGGAAGACTTCAGAAAACCAAAACCACTGTCACTAAATACAGTTCCATCAATCCATCCATCCATCCATTTTCTACCGCTTATTCCCTTTCGGGGTCGCGGGGGGCGCTGGCGCCAATCTCAGCTACAATCGGGCGGAAGGCAGGGTACACCCTGGACAAGTCGCCACCTCATCGCAGGGCCAACACAGATAGACAGACAACATTCACACTCACATTCACACACTAGGGCCAATTTAGTGTTGCCAATCAACCTATCCCCAGGTGCATGTCTTTGGAAGTGGGAGGAAGCCGGAGTACCCGGAGGGAACCCACGCATTCACGGGGAGAACATGCAAACTCCACACAGAAAGATCCCGAGCCTGGATTTGAACCCAGGACTGCAGGAACTTCGTATTGTGAGGCAGACGCACTAACCCCTCTGCCACCGTGAAGCCCTAAAATACAGTTCGTCGTTACATTTGTAAGTGCAAGCTAAAGCTCTACTATGCAAAGCGAAAGTCATTTATCAACAACATCCAGAAACCCCGCCGGCTTGTCTGGGCCCGAGATCATCTAAGATGGACTGATGCAGAGTGGAAAAGTGTTCTGTTGACTGACGAGTCCACATTTCAATTTGTTTTTGGAAATATTCGACATTGTGTCATCCGGACCAAAGGGGAAGGAAGCGAACCATCCAGACTGTTATCGACGCAAAGTTCAAAAGCCAGCATCTGTGAAGGTATGGGGGTGCATTAATGCCCAAGGCATGAGTAACTTAAGCATCTGTGAAGGCACCATTAATGCTGAAAGGTACATACAGGTTTTGAAACAACATATTTTCCTGGCCCACCTGCGGTCCAGACCCAGTCCCATCGAAAATGTGTGGCTCATTATGAAGCGTAAAATACAAAGGTTTTAAGTGTTGTACCTGCATTTATATTTTTTAAGGTCCATTTTTCTTGAGGTTGTATTTCTCTTTTGTTGAGAAGAATGGTTGTATGTTCGTGGTTAGCAGGTTATTGTTTTTCTTTGTGCATCATTTTGGCTGTTGGAAAATTCACTATTTTGTTGAATTTCAATATTTTAAAAATGTAAAAAAATTCAATATTTTAAAGATGGATGTTACTCTGTGAGTAACATTCATTTAATCTGCTTTTTTCTCCATTATCCACAGATCTCGCCTAACATACTTCTTTAATTTGGTGCCCTTCGTTCATCCTGATGCAATTCATCTAATGTATTCATCAGAATGTGAAGTGAAGTAAAGAGAGATGTGAATTATATTTTACATAGCGCTTTTCTCTAGTGACTCAAAGTGCTTTACATTGTGGAACCCAATATCGAAGTTACATTTTTAAACCAGTGTGGGTGGCACTGGGAGCAGGTGGGTAAAGTGTCTTGCCCATGGACACAACGGCAGTGACTAGGATGGCGGAAGCGGGGATTGCACCTGGAACCCTCAATTAGCTGGGACGGCCACTCTACCTATACCGAATGATGTTGACTTGTTTCGCTGCAATAATTTCCTCTTGGAGAATTTTCATCTCTCTACGCATTTCATGAAATTCCCTTCTTGCGTTATTATTCTAACTTTACAAACTTTCTATATTTTCTGGCAGACTTTTCATATCGGGCAGCACAGTGGAACAGGGGTTAGTGCATGTGGCAATACGAAGGTCCTGAGTTTAATCCCGAGCTCGGGATCTTTCTGTGTGGAGTTTATATGTTCACTGCGTGGGTTCCCTCCGGGTACTCCGGCTTCCCCCCACTTCCAAAGACATGCACCTGGGGATAGGTTGATTGACAACACTAAATTGGCCCTAGTGTGTGAATGTGAGTGTGAATGTTGTCTGTCTATCTGTGTAGGCCCTGCGATGAGATGGCGACTTGTCCAAAATTGTGGACTCAGTCTTCCGCCCGAATGCAGCTGAGATAAGCTCCAGCACCCCCCGAAAACCCAAAAAGGGGCATGCGGTAGAAAATGGATGGATGGATGGACTTTTCACATCTTTTTGTTCTAATCTTGCACTGTCCAGGTCTGCTTTATGGTCTAGTCTTGCTGTTTCCATCAGCTATTTTTTGTAAATTCAAGTCTTGCTTTCCATCGTGTCCTGTATCCAGAGGCTCATTCGATCCAGATGACATTAAAGGTTTCAGGATTATTTTTATTTTTTTAGCTTTTGATAGAGTAGGAGCTCCCTAACAGGAGTTGTCGCTTTAACAACTTGCGGCATTTTATTTTATTTTTATAATTTATTTATTTTAACAATTTCATACCTTGCATTGGTGAAAGATCAACTGAAGGTGTCAGTCCGCCAACTGAGATCACTCTGTGTATTCGAAAATACTTTAAACAGCTTTAAACTCTTAGTCTAAGTACAATCTTAGTGTAGCTTCTGGTTACTACAACTGCTTTGAAATGCGGTGGGGGCCGATGGCTTGAGGCTAACTGTTTTTCCTACGTGTCTCATTTTAGTGAATATGTGCCTCTCACTGGACCAAAAGCAGTTTGAAAATGACAGCTAACTCTCCTGTGGCTGTGAAAAGCGGAGCCTTTTTTTGCGCATCTATTCCCATTGTCAGGAAGTGACAGGAATGAAATGACATGTTGAATCTAAAAATAAATGTTCAATATAAATCCAAATACTAAATATAAATGTTAAATCTAAATCCAAAATATTACAAGTGTTTTATGAATCCAAATATTTCATATACATTGAAATATTAAATATAATTGTTAAATCATGATACAAATGTTACATCAAAATATGAATGTTAAATCAAAAATGGGTAAAGATGAATATTTAGGTGATATGGCAAAATTCCAACCATCAGCCTCGCACCTGTGAAGACACGTCCACGTATCTGCCTGTCAGTGCAAGAGCGGTGAATGAGGACTTGTAGTAAGTGCGAGGAAGGAAGCAAAACTTGACAGATGATTAATGACAAATTAATGCCCAAAAAGTTGCTTTTTGTTGAACAGTTTAGCTCCAAATGTGTCAGTGTGCATGGTGTGTTACATTAATACATGAAACAGTTTAAATATATATACCTCTACTAGTGTACCAATATTTTGGTACCAGTACCAAAATTATTTTGATTCTTTTGACATTTTACTAAATAAAGGGGACCACAAAAAATTGCATATTGGCTTTATTTTAACAAAAACCTTATGGTACATTAAACATATGTTTCTTACTGCAAGTTTGTCCTTAAACAAAATAGTGAACATACAAGACAACTTGTCTTTTATTAGTAAGTAAGCACGCAAACACAGGTTCCTAACTTAGTCTGCTGCCATATGCAGTAACATAGTGTGTCATTTTCCATTCTATTATTTTGTCAAAATTATTTAAGGACAAGTGGTAGAAAATCAATTAATAATCCACTTTTTCATTTACTGTAAGTATCTGCTTAGTTTATGTTTTAACATGTTCTATCTACACTTCTTTTAAAATGTAGTAATCATTTATTTTTATGTTGTTTGGATACTTTATATCAGTTTTGGATGATACCACACAATTGGGTATCAATCCGATTCCAAGTCTATACAGGATCATACATTGGTCATATTCAAAGTCCTCAAGTGTCCATGGACATATTTCCTGAGTTTATAAACATAATATAAAAAACAAAACAAAAACGAAATAAGATGTTGTGATGCCAAAAAATATCGACATCATCATAGTAGTCTCAACTAGTTACGCTCCTGTACTTGGTATCATTACAGTGGATGTTAGGTGTAGATCCACCATGTTTACATATTGATGCCGGTAAGCTACGGAGTGAAGTGAAGCATATTTAGCTATTCCTCATCCTGTATGGATGATAGTTGTAATAAACGTACTTTATTTGTCAACATGGAGGCGAGGATTAGTGATTTAGACGTAGCTAAAATACTGCCGACCCCGGATGGACTCTAGCCGCTAGCTAGCTAGCCATGTCTTAAAGCACCTCTTCCAGTGGGTGTTTCAGTGTTATAACTTCACCTTTATCGTTAGTTTTCAGGCCAAAATACGTCCGTTCTTCCTTTTCTGTCTACAAACTGTCTACTCTTAAGTACTCTGTGATTGTGAGCTACCAAACATGCTCGTCTGCTCGTAAACCAGCAATGACACGATATGACGATGACAGGGGTGTAGGGTGGTTGGGGACTGGTACTTTATAGATGCGGTATAGTACCGAAAATTTACTAGTATCGCGGTATTATACTAATACCGGTATACCATACAACCCTAACCTGTACAGTATATACTGTACAACATTCTACCAACTGCATAATAGCTTTTTGTTGTAGCTTGGCAGTAGCATCTCTGCTTCCAAAAAATGATTTCGTAATATCGTCGCCCTCCCCTGCTATTATGCCTTCTTTCGCCCCATGTTGTTGCAGGGCAGTCCATCCATCCATCCATCCATCCATTTTCTACCCCTTGTCCCTCTTGGGATTGCAGGGGTTGCTGGAGCCTTTCCCAGCTGCATTCGGCCAAGAGGTGGGGTACACCCTGGACAAGTCGCATTGTTTAACAAAGTCTACACTAAACATATTGCTTTCTAAATGTGTCCACAAGCCCCAGTGTAACCAAAGTTGCTAGTGATGACTTTGGAGCTTTGATGACTACTACTTTGCGGCCAAAATCTGCTGTTTGCAACCAAAGACGCCCTCCTTTAATTCAGTGAATATCATCCCCTTCTTCTCAGCACTGTCCTTCACACTCACACTCTTTAAATCTTTAAAGCCAAAGTGTTAAAAATAGAGAAAGCTGTTTGTGTAACACACACTTCAAGTGAAGGTGAGATCATCCAAGCATCTTACCATAGAGCAGAAACTGGAAAAAACTTTCCTTGAAGAAAGATACATAAGGTCAATCAATGTCATTGGCCGGGAAATGATGCAGATCTCAATCCAATTGAACATCTGTGGTGGAAATTGAAAAATAAGGTCTATGACGAAATTCCAACTTACAAAGCTGATTTGACAACAGCAATCAGAGACAGTTGATGCAAGATTGATGAAGAGTACTGTTTGTCACTCGTTAAGTCCATGCCTCAAAAAGTGCAAGTATTAGTGGTGTGCTGTAATGGTTTTTGCTTCCCCAGAATTGAGTGATATCATCTTTTTTTCACTCTGCTTGAACTAAAAAACAAATTCTACAAAATCAAACAACTGAATGAACATCCTCAAAGTCTGGTGATTCCATCATTTCTACAGTGGTTGTAAAAGTGTGTAGTACTCCCAACTAGGAGAAATATGTATTCGTAATTATGACAGTCCTAGTTTCTCATTTGATGTGTTGGGGTCTTTCTTGACATTATCATGAGAGACATTCTTGTCGAAAGTCATTGCTTTGGTCTTTGAGATGATTTCCTGTAATGCATAGCTGGTCAAATGAGACAGAATGCCTATCCACCCATTTAAATAAACAAATTACTACTGTCAAGTTTTTTTATCAGATTAACCACACTTTTGACTTGTGATTAATAATGACTAATCACAGAATGTCATACACATTTTTTTAAAGGTTTTACTGATATATGTAATTTATTTGCTCATAATTTACTAACAGTTTCGGGTTGTATGCTGAAGAGACATAGAGACATTTGTCACAGAGCGCACCAGTTGAAGTCTCCTTACTCATCTTTGCATTGGCATATGCATTGACCTGATGACTGATTGTATAACAATCTGTTCCACCTTTAAGATAACCATCCATGGTTAAGGTTAAGGATCCTGTACAGTCAAAACTAATGTGATTAATCTACATTGATACATGATTAATGTAATAATTTTTGGGGTTTAATTAAATACAATAACTCGTTAAATTTGACACCCCTAATTAATCAGAATTGGAATAAAATATAGATATTGTAATAGAGTGATCTATGTTGTCTGTTGCCATGTCCTGGTGAATGTTGGCCGGTTCCTTACGCACTAAAGGAAGCTGTAGAGAGAGAGCTGGAGAGGTTGGAGAGTGAAAAAGTAAATTCAAAGATTGACAAAAGTGAGTGGGCAGCTCCAATAGTCACAGTATCTAAGGTCCACAAAACTATCAGGATTTGTGGTGACTACAAGGTCAGTGTTAATCAATGCATTGAAGAGCAGACCTATCCACTACCGAATACTGAAGATCTATTCGCTACATTAGCAGGAGGAACATCCTTCAGTAAACTGGATCTTTCACATGCTTACCAACAACTACAGTTGAATGAAGAGTCAGAAAAGTATCTGACTATAAACACACACAAGGGTCTGTACAAGTATCATCGCCTCAGTTATGGAGTTTCCAGTGATCCTGCAATATTTCAGTCTGTTATGGACCAGATTTTGCAAGGAATGGACCATGTGACATGTTTTTTGGACGACATTCTCGTTACTGCTTCCTCGGAGGAGGAACATTTGACAAGACTGGATAATGTTCTCACACATTTGGAGAAGCATGGCATCAGGGTTACGCTATCAAAATGTCAGTTTTTCCAGAACAATGTCAAGGATCTGGGACATCGCATTGATAAGACTGGGTTACATCCCACAGAAGAAAAGGTGACTGCCATAACAAATGCACCTGAGCTCACAAATGTAACAGAACTTAAGTCTTTCTTGGGCCTTCTGAAATATTACAGCAGATTCCTGCAAAACCCCTCTACTGTGCTCCAGCCTCTGCACAGCATACTTAAAAAGGACTCAAAGTGGGTTTGGACTGTTGAATGTGCAAAAGCACTTGAAGATGCAAAGCTGCTGCAGAACAAGGTGCTAGTTCACTACATCACCCGCCTGCCACTGCGAATCGCATGTGACGCTTTGCCTTATGGAGTTGGGGCTGTAATTTCACATGTAACAGAAAATGGAGAAGAGCGACCTGTTCCATTTGCCTCAAGGACACTCACTGAATCAGAAAGGAAATATGCCCAAATTGAAAAGGAGGCACTTGCTATCATTTTTGGAGTAAATAAATTTCATAAATATCTTTATGGAAGGAAATTCACACTTATCACTGATCATAAGCCACTGTTGGCCATCCTGGGGCCAAAATCAGCAGTTCCAACGTGGCCAGCATTAAGAATGCAATGCTGGGCACTTATTCTTATGGCCTACAATTATGAGATTGAGTATAAGAAGTCAGCTGATCATGCTAATGCGGATGCTTTGTCACGCCTACCCTGAGTAGGGATGAACAACACAGCAGAGGAGGGAAGTATCTTCTATGTTTCATAATTGGATGAACTTCCTGCGTGTGCAAAAGACATTGAGAGTGCTACTCTTAAAGATCCTGTACTCAGTAAGGTGTGGAATTACACATTAAATGGCTGGCCAAGTTATATCCACGATGTAGCATTGAGGCCTTACTTTGTACGCAGACAGGAGTTGTCAGCAGATCAAGGCTGCATTCTTTGGGGACAGCGAGTCATCATACCGCCAGGTTATCGACAGAGACTACTGGAGGATCTCCATTATGAACATCCAGGTATCTGCCATATGAAGGCTCTTGCCCGCAGTTACCTTTGGTAGCCAGGCTGTGATGGTGAAATTCAAGAACTGGTGAACAAGTGCTCAGTCTGCCAAGCAGTACAGAAAATGCCAGCTGGGGCACCATTACATCCTTGGCGGTGGCCAGAAAGAGTGTGGCAAATAATTCACATCGATTTTGTAGAGAAGGATAAACAGTATTTTTTGGTTGTCATAGATAGCCATTCAAAGTGGTTAGAGGTTTTTAGAGGTCTGGTTGCATCGTATGGACTGCCAGAAGAGCTAGTTTCAGACAATTGCCCACAGCTGGTGGCAATTCATCGAGGACTTGAAAGCCAGGTTTGTGCGGTCCCAGTCCACAGCAAGCTCAGACCTTCTCCCTCCGGCTCGGCCGCCGGTTCCGGCTCTCCGTCCGGCGCGGCAACTGCCACCTTCCCTCCTCCCGTCTCAGCCGCCGGTTCTGGCTCTCCGGCCGGCGCAGGTACCACCACCATCTTCCCTGTCGCCTGCTGTCCTTCCTGTCCCGGCTCCACGGCAATCGCCTGTTCCCGCAACGCGTAGCACGCCGGTTACAGCCCTGCGTCTTACGCTGGTCGCTGCGCCACAATGCCCAACATCAGCTGGACCCCCAGCACCTGTTCCTGCTCTTTGGCAGCTTCCAGCAGCTGCACCACGGCTGCTCTTCCTGCCAGCATCCGCTCGTCCTGCCAGTCCGGCAAAGGCTCCAGTGGAGCCCACTGTGATGTCTCTTCTGTCCTCCTGCTGGGACTCTGCCAGGGACGTGTCCTTTTCCCTCCTCCTGGCCCCCTTCCGACTGTCCCTGGTTTTCGCACCGGGGGATATTGGCAGACAAGAACTCCTTTGCCCAGTGGTGGACGGCGTCTGGTATCCGCCTAGTAGACGGGGGGCTACTACCGGCAGCGGTGCAGCCAAGCACACGCCACTGTCATCCCCGCCATCCTCTCTTCCCACGGCGCCGACACCTTCATCTTCTCTGGCGTGCCTTCGCACTGCGCGGACATCTTCTGCGTCACATGTGGGACTCTGCACGGTGCCGCCATCTTCATCGTCGGCAGTGGATCCGTGGACGACACCAGGGGATGGCCACGTCCGTGGCCGACGTGGAGGTGGGCGTGTCGTTGTCGTCATCGTGGGATCGAGCGGATTCGTCGTGGAAACAGGCGGAATCGTCGTCGTCGTGGAATCAGGTGCTGGAGTGTGATCCAGCCTTGGGTCAGGTGCTGGAGTTTGATCCAGCCTTGGGTCAGGTGCTGGAGTGGGATCCAGACTTGGACTTGGACTAGGAGTAGGACTTGGACTAGGATTCTGACTATGACTATGACTAGGACTTGGACTAAGACTTGGACTAAGACTTTGACGAGGACTTGGACTATGACTAGGACTATGACTAGGACTATGACTAGGACTATGATTTAGACTGTGATAGGACTTGGACTAGGACTTGGACTAGGACTTGGAGTAGGACTTGGACTAGGACTTGGACAAGGACTAGGACTCGGACTAAGACTCGGACGAGGACTCAGACTTGGACTATGACTATGACTTGGACGAGGGTTAGGACTAGGACGATGACTTGGACTAGCTACAGGTGCTAGCCGTGGTGCAGGTGGAGGTGGCCTAGCTTGGGGTTGCGGTTTGGCAGGCCGAAATACTGGTGGTGGAGGCCGCACCAAGATACCGGTGGTGGAGGCCGCGCCAGTGGTTGTGGCTTGGCGGGCCGAAAGACCGGAGGTGATGGCCTCGCCAGTGGTTGCGGCTTGTCTGCCAGCAAAGCATCCTCCCCTTCAAGAAGCGGATGCCAAACGCACTCCCCGTGGTCTGAAATTGTCTCTAGGGGTGGGTGGAGGGAGATCAGGAAGGGGGCAGACTCCTCCCCTCTCGGTTGACCAAGAAGTCCATTGTGCTCCGCAAAAGCAGGCGGAGAGCTCTCTGCCGCTTGGATTTGTTCCTCCATTTTTAATTCGACAAGAACCCTCCGTTACCACTCGTCCACCCAGGCTGGACTGTACTTTTCAAGGTATGTCTCGAATTCTGGAGAAGTTGGGGCAGGAAGTGCAGTAGACCGAAGAGTGGGGTGGGGCTGAACTTGAGAGTCAGCAATTAACTGGGGCCGGATAGACTTACAGTTAATAAAAAAGTCCTGAAATTGTTTGCTTGAAATATTAACGTGGTTTGTGACAGTTTGAGACAAAGAATTTTCAGAGTTAAAAAAAAATATTCATCACTGCTGTCATCAAACGTGGGCAGGGAAACGTCAAAGAGGGGCGTCAACGGAGTGATGTCATAGCTGCTATACCTGTGATTGACAGGCCAGCCGGTGAAATGTTTGGAAGAGGGAACAAAAGAATTACCAGACACGTGAGGGGAATCCTGGACAGGTTGTAGCTGGCTGTGTACCGGAGGGAAGGCTTGCAAGGTTGGAGCGTCTCTGTTGCGAGGCGAAGCCCTCTTGTGCTACTTCCGCCTTCGTGGACGCGAGCGAGCTTGCTGAGAGGGGACATCACCAAACCAGGTGGATTCGAGCGGGATCAGGAAACTTCCAGGTCTCCAAATCATCTCGTCACCTGGCGCGCAGCGGAGCGTCTCTTCCTCCTTTGCTCGGAGTACAGCCCAAGTACCTTGGTCGACCTCTGAATTGCCCGCCGCGAGACAACTCTTTTCTGCTTGCTTCCTACTGTGACGATTGTGGGGCATTGTGGTGATGCGGGTCGTCCTCTCAGGGATGCAGTCGGGCTCAAACACAGCGTGACGGTAAGAAAAACGGATGTCTTTAACAAATAAAAGAGACTATGAAACAGAAAAACTTGCACAAGGCACAAAAGGCAAAACGAACAGAACTAGCATGGGAGCTAGAAAGAACCAAAAGTGCTTGCATGTGAGCTAGAGTACGAACAAAGGAGTAGCGCGGAGGCTAGCAAGTACAGAAATTGAATCAGTCGTCACTTGTAGCATGTAACACAAACTAGGACGCACGGACGAGTGAAAAAATAAGGCAGGCTTAAATCAGGTCAGTAATTAAAAAAACAGGAGCACATCAAAAGCAAGGGTCAGGTGAAACTAATGCGTGATTATGGTGACAGACTAAACAACTAATTACAACCAAGAACCAAAAGAGTCCAAAACGAACAGAAAATACAAAAAGACTCAAAAACCTAAATTAAAATATGATCCAGGCAGCGGATCATAACACAGTTACCAGGCACTTCCAAGTTGAGGAGTATGGGTTAATTCAGTGGTTCTTAAATGGGGTACGAAAATGTTCACATGTGGTACATCACTGAAAAAAGGTTGAGAACCACTGGGTTAATATACCGGTCTGAGAGCACAGAATTAACTTAAATAAGTCCCTCTACTTTACCTGATACATGCCCTGGTTCAGCAGGTCTTGCTTCCACATGACAGAGTTGTAAATAGAGAAAATATGGCCAACTCGGTTTCAAAGTTAGGACCAAACATGGCGCCCTGTAGTCTCGTGAGGGACTTTTGACCAATCATTGAGGAGACTGTCTGGCCTCTGATTGGTCAAAAGCCCCTCATGTCACTACAGGGCGCCATGTTTGGTCTTAACTTTGAAACTGATTTGGCCGTACTCTTTCCAAACACTCTGCCACATAGTCCGCAAGGCCTATCTACCACCGACTCCCCAAAAAGAACAAGTATATCCTCCTTTGCCGCAATGTTTTTCAAGGCTTCCAAAATTCCGGGAATTTACACTAAAGCAATCATTGGACCACATTCCTTTTAGCCCTGCCTACTGACTTTGATAGTTAGGTTTGACGGAAAAAAAAATAATAATAATGAAGCTGCTAACACACATATTCATGAAATAATTAAAACTGTATTATTTCATGAATATGTGTGTCAGCAGCTTCAGCATATTCAATTATTTTTAAATGATGTATTTAAAAGAAGCCATTGCTGAGCACCATCACCTTCGTGAAAGAGGGTCATAGACCAGTTGTCCAAGGCCAAGCCAACCAAAACCTCCTGCAGTTTACCCAGGGATGGGAGATGGAGGTCGACCTGGGGAGGAGGCTCCGCTTCCCAGAGGCGGTACTGTCCACCTCTCTTAGACCAGACATAGTTATGTGGTCCCCAGAGGGAAAGAAAATCATCCTGGTGGAACTTATTGTCCCGTGGGAGGAGGGATGTGAGGAAGCAGCAGAGAGGAAGTAAACAAAGTACCAACAACTTGTCCAGGACTGCCAGGACAAGGGGTGGACAGCATGGCTGATGACAGTGGAAGTTGGTTGTCGAGGATTCCCTGCTCAATCTGTGTGGAATCGGATGACAAAGGTCGGATTGAGAGGTCACTTGACGAAAATAGCCGTTCGTAGGCTGGGAGAAGCGGCAGAGAGACCCTCCTGTTGGCTCTGGCATAAAAGAGAGGACAATAGCTGGAAGCCTGGATGAGAGGAGCAGTGATCTGGCAAATCACTGCCGAACCACCAACCGGAGAGTGTTGTGGTTAAGGGTCGAAACACTCGGTGAACGTTGGGGACCACCTGATGACCTCTTGTCCAGGGCAATGCTTTATCCATTAGAAATGAATTAGAATAGCATCTTTGATGTATTTGCAAACTAATTATTAAGTACATTATTTAAAAATAGTTGAATAAATACCTAAATAGTTAAGTAAATTGTGATACAATTATATGAATAATCAATAAGATACCAAAATAAATTACATAGTTAAATACGTAAATTGTACATCTACAATTTTTTTATTCCAATTTTAATGAAATAAAGAAACATTGAAGTCCTTATTTAAATACTGAATGCACTTACTTATTTGTATCCTGTTCCATTTTACCCTCCATACCAATGGAGCATTTACTCTGCAGACTCTTTAAATGCTTCCTGCTTTTTTTTTTTTTTTTCTTTCCAAAGAGAATAAACAATTGTGTCGTCACTGAGGAGAAATACAAAACATTGGAGGCAAAAAAGAGATCAGTCTAGTAAGTGCTATCTGGCAAAGCTGCGCATAAAACACAGATAACCTCGAGCATTGTCTTTAATTACGCAGCTCCACTGTGGTGTGGAGGAGATATTGCTGCTGGGATAAAACTTATGAACTATCGATATTACTATCAACAAGATGTATCATTGCTGTCAGCTGCAAATCTTATTTCACCACTTAATAATGATTATTTTTTTTTACTTTTAACATATTTACATTCTCTGTGTCCGCACGAATGTTTTGTTACAAGGGATGTAAACATACAGCCAAAGAAAACACACTTTATAACGTCTCTTCCTGTTTCCCTTTTTATTATATCATAAATTCCCCCCAACCCTGCAGAAAATGCCACATTTATTTGATTTCAATTGTACTGTACTTCGTTCTGACGACGGTAAGTTAAAAAAAAAAAGAATGTTCGTATGGAACAGGTCTATACTTTATTCTTTCATCAAACTATACGATATACAAATATCATTGTCGTGTCTTGTATTCATGTTAGCATTTAAGCTGGCTAAGGATTACCACGTTGTCTTGCATTTACAGGAAATTAGCAGTATCACTGGTCTTTGAGTGCAGTAATTAATCACGGTTTTCCAATAATTTGAATTACAAACGATAATGCTAACCATCTGGAGTTTTACCGTGGTTTATTAATAATGTTATTTATCATTAAGTCCCTACAAAACATTATTGTTTTATTTGTATCTTTTACATGCTAGCCTATAATTTCTGTGTCTACAGGGTGAGGTTTACAATTCATTATTTGCCCTCCATATTCCCCCTGTGCTTGAGCACTCTCAATAATTAAATGACACGTCTTCATGACAACTTTACGACTGTGTGGATAACCGTGTCACCTTGATTTTTGTAATAATTTAAGTATTTGTTCCAACAGGTCATAGTATCGCACCGTATTGTATCACTTAGCATTCTAGTAAGATAGCGACAAGTCACAAAATCCATGGCTTTCCCTTTTTTTACCTACACAATTGTCAAAAATGCTAATACTTTCATGTTGTCATGTTAACAGTTAAATTTTTTTCTTTTTAGCATACTACCAAGCAGAGGTGGGTCGAGTAGCCAGAAATTGTACTCAAGTAAGAGTACAGTTACTTTAGAGATTCATTACTCAAGTAAAAGTAAGGAGTAGTCACCCAAATATTTACTTCAGTAAAAGTAAAAAGTATGTTGTGAAAAAACTACTCAAGTACTGAGTAACTGATGAGTAACCTGATTACAGCAAAAAATAATGCACAAAAACATAAAAATAGCAATGAGAAAATTCAGAGCCAGGAATATCTCTTAAGCAACTAAAACAATATTATATATTAACCCTTTGATGCATAACATGGGTCAAATGTGACCCAACCAAGTTTTTATCATCTGTTTCTTTGCAAAAATTTAATGTAATCTTTCAGTATTCCAGGCATTCCTCAATTAACTTGTTTTTGGTCATTAAACATTGTTATTGTATTCTTTCTCTTCATACTTTTTGAATAAAATTGATTTTTGTATTGCTACCCCTCCAATGCACAACATGGGTCAAAAATGACCCACATCTATTTTCTATGTTATTTCATGTTAGCCTGAGCGTTGCTTTGCTATATATTTCAAATAAATGTATTTTATCGTTTACTATCACATATATTCAGTAAATATCATGTTTTTGTTCAGCTAAAATCATAATTTAGGGTTAGGTTTAGGGTTAGGTCGCAACATCACATTGGACAACTTCTTCACCAGTGTCCCTCTGGCTGAGAAGCTCCTCGAGAAGAACCTGACTATTGTTGGGACTCTTCGCCAGAACAAACCAGACATACCACCTATCATGAAGCCAAGCAAATCACGGATGATTCATAGCTCAGAATTCGGGTTTAATGGCAACATGACCATTGTGAGCTATGTGCAGAAGAAAGGAAAGGCTGTTGTCCTTCTGAGCACAATGCATAATGACAAAGCAGTGGATGACAGTCAGAAGAAGAAACCAGAAGTGATACTGTACTACAACAGACCAAAAGGGGAGTGGACACAACAGATCAGATGGTTGGCACCTACATATGCAAGCAGAGAACACGGAGGTGGCTCATGGTGCTCTGGTACAATATGCTGAATATTGCCACCCTCAATGCTTACACCAACTTCACTACAGAACACCCAGGTTACATGGGTGGTGTCACCATGCACGCTGACTATTCATCAAGGAGCTGGGCAAAGAGCTGGTCATGCCACATATGAAGAGCTGCATGGAGGGCATGCCCACACTCCAAAAGCGTATCATAGAGGCAATGGGAAGATGCGGATAGAAAAACAAACCATAGTCACCACCCAACCAGAAGAGGACATAAGACAGAAGGGTGCGGCGAAGAGGAAGAGGTGTGCGATCTGCTCATCTGCCAAAGACAGAAAAGTCAGCTGGTGTTCGCAGTGCAAGAAGCCTGTGTGCAAGGAGAACAAACGCACAGCGGTAATGTGTGCTACATGTGAGGAATCTGATAACTAACTATCCATCCATTTCTACCGCTTATTCCCTTTTGGGGTCGCGGGGGGCGCTGGCGCCTACCTCAGTTACAATCGGGCGGAAGGTGGCGTACACCACGGACAAGTCGCCACCTCATCGCAGGGCCAACACAGATAGACAGACAACATTCACACTCACATTCACACACTAGGGCCAATTTAGTGTTGCCAATAAACCTATCCCCAGGTGCATGTCTTTGGATAACTAACTAATAAAGAATAAAAGAATCATAAGAACTGAATTGACAATTTTATTTTATGTTGGTCTAATTCACAAGTTTATTTTTGTTACTGCCAGATGTTTGCCAAAATGACAAATAACCAGGTTTCAAATCATGAATGTATGATTGTTTGGCCCGAATCACATCTAAAATAGGTATTTGAAGTAAAATATTATTGTAATATGCCTTCATCCATTTTTGACCCATGTGTGTAAACTTGATGTAGTATTACAAAAAATAATTTTGTTTATAAAGTATGGTAGGAAAAATATAAATAAGGATTTGTGGTAATCAAAAACAAGATTTTTAAAGAATAATTGAATTATTAAATTATAAAATACATTGATTTCAAAAGATACAGCAACGAGACACTCAGGCAGCATGAAATAACATGGGAAATTGATGCGGGTCATTTTTGACCCATGTGTGTAAACTTGATGTAGTTTTACAAAAAATACTTTTGTTCATAAGGTATGGTAAGAAAAATATAAATAATGATTTGTGGTAATCAAAAACAAGATTTTTAAAGAATACTTGAATTATTAAATTATAAAATACATTGATTTCAAAAGATACAGCAAAGAGACACTCAGGCAGCATGAAATAACATGGGAAATTGGTGCGGGTCATTTTTGACCCATGTTGTGCATATGTTATGTATCAAAGGGTTAAATAATAGTACATTAAAATAAAATTTAAAAAAAATGGCACATTGAGCCACAATAACTTAATCAATCAATCAATGTTTACTTATATAGCCCTAAATCACTAGTGTCTCAAAGGGCTGCACAAACCACAACAGCACCATAGCCTCAGTAGGCATTCATTGATTTGATTGATTGATTGATTAAAACATGTATTAGTACATTGTACAGTACATATTCCGTACAATCGACCACTAAATGGTAACACCCCAATAAGTTTTTCAACGTTTATCAATTACTTAGTAAATGACCAAGTCGAGGTGATCTACCTCATATATACATATACATACACACACATATCATTTATACACACACATATCATACATACACACAAATGATTTATACACACACATATCATATATATATATATTTATATATATATATGTATATATATATTCATATATATATATATATATATATATGAATATATATATATATATATATATATATAAATTCCTATCTTTCATGAAGACAAGAATATAAGTTGGTGTATTACCTGATTCTGATGACTTGCAATGATTGGAATCAGACGTTCACGTTTTCAAATGAAGGAGAAAAAAAGTTGCTATTTTCTGTCTAATACCACATGAAAGTCGTTGGTTTTCGGCATCTTATTTGTCCAGCTTCCATATTCGTTTTTATACACTTTACTGTTGTGATCCGGCTTCCGGATCACACATCTCTAGCATGTTTATGTCCTTTTTGTATTGTCCTATGTTTTGATCATGTTTTGGACTCTACCGATTCCGTTTGTTAGCGCACTTCCTTGTTTTGTACTGTCACCATGGCAACCTAATTACGCCTCCTGCACGGACTCACTACGCACAGCTGTTTTGAATTATTTGTGTGGTATTTAAGACCACCTGCTACCTTAGTTCCTCCTGGCTGTTTCGTTTGCTCACGCAACAAGTTACGATCTGTTATTCTTCATTGTTTTTACTCTGCTAAGTTTTAGCTTAGCTTTCCGCGCGCTCGGCTCACGTTGCTTATGGACTTTTGAACTCTACCCTTGCTACAAGTAGCATTCAGCTTTCCATGCGGTGGCATGCCTTTTCTTTTCCTTTGTCAAGTGTTTTGTTGTGTTTTATTATTAAATCTGGTTCCTACCTCCACTCCTGCTTGCTCCCGTCTTTGGAATCTTGGCATCACAATGCGCCCACCAAATCGTAACAGGAAACAGCCAGCATCACGTCGCCTCGCCGAAGACCTTTCGGAGCTCCGACTCCACCAGTCCTCTTATCCGGCCATGTATCCCCAGCTTCCGCCTTCCCTGTCACTCACAGTGATGTCACTCCGTTCACGCCCCCCTATGATGTCACCGTTAACACCTTAGTGGATTCCTCTGCACATTTTTTTGACCGTAGTGATGAGGAGTTTTTTGATAATGAACTCTCTCACATTCCACCCAAGGACCTAGTTTTATTTAAGAAAATTTTCAAGGACAATTATTCCACTCCTAAACCCAGTCACATACCTAAAAATGACTTTAATTCCAAGATTAATTATTATCAGGAAATTTTTCGCCACTATGACTCTAGTCTGTCTTCGCCCCCCACACCTGCTTCCCCGCCTCTCAAGTCGCGTTCCCCGCCTAAATCCGTGCCCTTTTCCTCATTTAGAGAGGATTTTGAACATTTTAGAGGGGAGAATCTTGCCCTCCTCCAATCCTCCCACCACCCACCCTTACGGTCAGCCTCTATCCAACGGGACCCCGTCTGGAATCCGGGTCTTGAGGGGAGGGCTAGTATTAGCTGCCGTGCTACGAAGGTAGCACGGCGGCATACTACTAAGCCACCTCGACATCCGGTCTAGCCTCTTCCACCATTCTTTCAGCACATCAAGCTTCTGCCCATTAGACCTCCTCCACCAGAGTTTCCCCCGGTTAAACCTGCACTTCCCTCTAGACCTCCTTCACCTGTCTTTCCACCTACTAAGCCTCCTAGACCTCCACCACCGGTGTTTACCCCTGTTAAACCTGTTAAGCCATTTAGACCTCCTCCACCGGTGTTTTCTCCTGTTAAGCCTCCTAGACCTCCTCCACCTGTTGTCCGTCTTAGTTCTAGTTCCATTCCTGCTTCTTCCCAGAGTTCAAGTCCTAGCCTTCCTTCTAGCCATAATTCTAGTCCTACTTGTAGACCAACTTGTAGACTGATTCGGAGTCCAAGTCCCGGTCCGAGTTTTCGTGCTTCTAGTAGTCCCAATTGTAATCCTAAACCCACTTGTCGACTGAATGGTAGTCCAAGTCCCGGTCCTAGTTCCGTACCTTCTTGTAGTCTCTGTAGTAGTCCTAGTTCTGATTTTCCTCGTGGTCTTAGTCCCCATCGTAACCCTAGTCCTTGCCCAATTTCTAGTCCGAGCCCCAGTTTGACTGTAAGTCCTAATCTTTGTCCAAGTCCTTGCCCGAGCACCGGTATGACTGAAAGTCCTGGTCCTTGCCCAAGTCCTTGTAAATGCACTAGTGTGATTGTAAGTCCTGGTCCTCACCAAAGTCCTTGCCCAAGCCCTAGTGTTAGTCTCTTCCCTCCTCGTAGTAGTTGCCCTTGTTTCAGACTTTCCCCTAGTTCCCCTCGGCGGGCCCCTGTGCCTGCTCCTCGGCTGTAATCCGACACCAGCTCCTCGGCTGAAGCCGACTCATGCTCCTCGGCTGAAGCCGACTCCTGCTCCTCGGCTGAAGCCGACTCCTGCTCCTCGGCTGAAGCCGACTCCTGCTCCACGGCTGAAGCCGACACCTGCTCCTCGGCTGAAGCCGACACCTGCTCCTCGGCTGAAGCCGACACCTGCTCCTCGGCTGAAGCCGGCTCCAGCTCCTGATCCTCTGCCGGCTCCAGCTCCTGATCCGCTGCCGGCCTCTGCACCTGATCCGCTGCCGGCCTCTGCACCTGATTCCCTGCCGGCCTCTGCAACTGCTTCCCTGCCGGCATCAGCACCTGCTTCCCTGCCGGCATCAGCACCTGCTTCCCTGCCGGCATCAACACCTGCTTCCCTGCCGGCATCAGCACCTGCTTCCCTGCCGGCATCAGCACCTGCTCCTCTGCCGGCATCCACACCAGCATCGGTGCCTGCTTCGGTTGCAGCCCCCACGCCTTCGTCTGCTGCTGCCAAGCCGAGTCCTCCTCCACGTCGGCCACGGGAGTGGCCGTACCCCGGGCGTCCGCCTCAGCAGGCGCGTCCACCTCCACAACGGCCACGGCTGTGGCCCTATCCCGGGCGTCCTCCTCGTGTCTTTGTCAGCAACTAAAGTGGCCTTTGCGGGTTCGCCCGCCTGGACTGTTGTGGCAGCGACGTTCCACCTGCCGCTGCCACCTAGCGTGTCCTCGGTGGATCCGGGGACACAGGACTTATCAACCCTCCACCAGGTCCTCCCTCCACCCTCCCTTCATTTTCAGACTGTCTCATTGTGGGAGGGGGTTCTCTTTATTGCTATTTTTTTTGGGGCATCTGGGATCTGCCCCTTAAGGGGGGGGGGGGTAATGTTGTGATCCGGCTTCCGGATCACACATCTCTAGCATGTTTATGTCCTTTTTGTATTGTCCTATGTTTTGATCATGTTTTGGACTCTACCGATCCCGTTTGTTAGCGCACTTCCTTGTTTTGTACTTTCACCATGGCAACCTAATTACGCCTCCTGGACGGAATCACTACGCACACCAGTTTTGAATTATTTGTGTGGTATTTAAGACCACCTGCTACCTTAGTTCCTCCTGGCTGTTTCGTTTGCTCACGCAACAAGTTACGATCTGTTATTCTTCATTGTTTTTACTCTGCTAAGTTTTAGCTTAGCTTTCCGCGCGCTCGGCTCACGTTGCTTATGGACTTTTGAACTCTACCCTTGCTACAAGTAGCATTTAGCTTTCCGTGCGGTGGCACGCCTTTTCTTTTCCTTTGTCAAGTGTTTTGTTGTGTTTTATTATTAGATCTGGTTCCTACCTCCACTCCTGCTTGCTCCCGTCTTTGGCATCTTGGGGCCGACACCTCCGCGCATCACAATGCGCTCACAAAATCGTAACACTTTACGATAAATACAGTGGCGGCAAACTCCGTGGCTTGCTAGCTTGTTTGCGCTGGCTTTCGGAGACTCTTATTTTGTTAGCGCAGGCGCGATGGAGCGGCACTTTTATTGTAAAGACAAGAAGTGTGCGATCAGTCTTTAGGCTTATGACGGGAAGTACGGTTGAAATAAAAAGTGTCTTTTTTCCTTTACACTTTTGATTGATTGATTGAAACTTTTATTAGTAGATTGCACAGTACAGTACATATTCCGTACAATTGACCACTAAATGGTAACATCCGAATAAGTTTTTTAACTTGTTTAAGTCGGGCCATGCGACCCCCTGGCTCTGTTTGATTGGTCCAACATCACCAGTGACTGCATGTGTATGGTGAAACGCAGGCATGCGTAGATTCTACTTTGAAGCTCTGTCATTAACCAAAACAAACATTAATAGATCGATAAAAAAAGTAGCGAGTAGCGAGCTGAATGTAGATAAATGGAGCGGAGTAAAAGTAGCGTTTCTTCTCTATAAATATACTCAAGTAAAAGTAAAAGTATGTTGCATAAAAACTACTCGTAGAAGTACAATTTATCCCAAAAGTTACTCAAGTAAATGTAACGGAGTAAATGTGGCGCGTTACTACCCACCTCTGCTACCAAGTAACAATATATATGACCTGTACTTGTAAGCCTACACAATTGGTAAAAATGCATTGTACCTGTTAGTGTGCTAACAACAAACAATTTACCTACAAAATGGGCTAAAATAGTCACCCTTGACTATGCTATACTTGTATTTTTATAACCATACAATTGTCTACAATGATAAGACTTAGCATGTTAGCATGTTAACATTTAGCATTCCTGTAAGATAGTGCCAATATCCATTTTTTTCTGCTTTATCCGTACAAAATTGGCTAAAACGTTAAAATCTAACATGCTGGTCAAGTAGCGTTCAGTAACAGTATTCATATATTTTTGAAAAAATATAATATGCTAACTGTTAACATGCTAACTGTTAACATGCTAGTACCTACCATGAACTAAACACAGTATTAAAGTAGATTGTGAAATGGCATTATGTCTTTGAACCAGTTCGAATTGGTTGATAAATGTATGAATAGTTGATAAAGTCAAGTGGAAGTGTCATGGACTTTTAAATTATACTTCCTTCAATTACGATTGTAATTGACATTCTACCTCCTGTTTGCAACTTCAATTCAAACTTGTGGAATGGAATAGGTTGGCTGGTTGGTGTCAGCTTATTTCAAGCATGCATACAATTGCAATGTAATACATCACATATTTCCAATTGTATTATTACAGCATGTCCGAAATGGAGGAGGAAGAAGCAGAGCTTATTTAATCCTACCCCTTTTTGTATCATAGCAGTTTTAACCCATTGGTTTTTTATCAAAATGTCACACAAAAGTAAATAAAAGAATGAGTAAACATATAAATTAATTTACAATTAGGAAGTACATGATTTTCAAATACAATATGCTTATTGGGAGATATTCTCAATTAAATTCGTAAGTTTGAAAGAAAACATGGTCAGAAAAAAATACACGCTATAAAGATCCTGCAGCTCTCCTGCAGCAATAACACACCAACAGAAGGAGATATGTCGTTCTGTGTGTGTGCCGCAGGGAAGTGATTGCCATGCAGGGATGAGCCACAAACGCCTTTATTTGATGAGCACACATCACATGTAAAAGTCACAAAGAGATGTGTGAAGGTGGAGGCTACAAGAATGCTGCCGAAGGACACGGCCCGCCAGCGTCCAAAGTCCGGCCCGCGGGAAGTCCCAAGTTAAAAAAAATAAAATAATTAATTCCATTTTATAATTCCATTTTATTTTTCATTTTTATTTTTTTTAAATCTGTCCTTTCTAATCCACTTTACTGTTGTTACCTGTTGTGTCGCTCAGGCTAATCATATTGTCGAACAAAGCATTTTCCTATCGATAACTTGACATCATCAGCGGCAAGAGCGCGCTCTTTCAGTCAATTAATGCGCGAGGAATATATATACAGTATATATATATATATATATATATATATATATATATATATATATATATCCATCCATTTTCTATCACTTAACCACTTATTCCATTTGGGGTCACGGGGGGCGCTGGTGCCTATCTCAGCCGTAGGCGGGGTACACCCTGGATAAGTTGCCACCTCATGACAGTATATACATATATATATATATATATATATATATATATATATATATATATATATATATATATATATCTCCATCAATCCATTTTCTACCACTTATTCCATTTGGGGTCACGGGGGGCGCTGGTGCCTATCTCAGCGGTAGGCGGGGTACACCCTGGATAAGTTGCCACCTCATGACAGTATATATATATATATATATATATATATATATATATATATATATATATACACATAAATATATATCCATCCATCCATTTTCTACCACTTATTCCATTTGGGGTCACGGGGGGCGCTGGTGCCTATCTCAGCGGTAAGCGGGGTACACCCTGGATAAGTCGCCACCTCATGACAGTATGTATATATATATATATATATCTCACTAAAACTACCAGGATTTTTCTGCCTACCTAGAAGTACCAGAGAGGGGTCATTTGACCCGGCGGCTTTTACCGAATACACTAATCACTCATTTTGTTATGGTAATGAGGCTGTTAGGGACCGTGTGTGGGGTGAAGGGTGAGGGGGTCACACCTTACAGTGGTAACAGCCAAGACAAACAGGGACAGACAGCATCTTCCCAAGGGCAGTGTGTTACAGTTTTTCTCCATTGGTTTGGCTCATTTCTTGAAACTGAGATGTCATTCTCAAAACATGGACAAATCCCAAAACTAATTTGCAGTTCCTCACAACAGAATGGCATCTATCATTGCTTTCATCAAATTTCAAAAAGCTTTTGTACATGTCTCAATCATTTAGTACATCCTTGCAAATGGCTATGTACAAGTATCCTACAGTTAACACAATCAGCTTACATTTAGTACAATTTTCAAATGAATGTACCTTGCTGATCTATCCCAATTGGTTGATTCTCAGTGTAATGGTTGTCCTGAAAACATGTCAGCACATTTTCTTCATATAAGTCATCATATGCAGAATAGTCTGCTCAATTTTCAAGATAGTGTTAGGGAATTGGGATAAAATATTTTGGAACGTTTTGGAAGATGTCATATCAAAATTATGATAATCAGGTTAGTATATAACATGTCTCGTCAACAGTCTCTAGTAATGAATGTTAACGTAAGCCATCAAAACAACGCAATAGCAAGTGTCCAATTATGCGACTGAAGTATGGAGCCTGGCGCATGTTGTTTCCAATTGTAACATTCATGGAGACTGACAGAGACTGCGAAAATGCCTGAAACGTGAACGCGCATTCATTAGGGCATGCGCAAGCTGCGTAAAGACTGGAATAGCCAGCGTTTTGTGTGTAAACAAGCGAGTTGCCGTGCAGTTTGCAGCAGGAGCTTGCCCAGTGCGAAATTTCTCACCTCAAATTCGTACTGGGCATGCTCCTGCTGCCAACTGCACGGCAAATTGCTTGTCTGCCGCGCACGCAAACTGGATGATTGGCTCAATGAACGTGTGAATGTACCATGTGATCATGACGAATCATATGACTGCAACCAGATAATGGTTGAATTAACGTGTGAATCTCCCATACCATGTGACCATAACGACTCATGTGAATGCAACCTGGCAATTGTTAGATGGATAAATACCAGTGCATGTGGACTACTGCTTCATTTCCCTCAAAAATGTTATGGTGAAAGAAGCTCCTCTCCAAGGAACGAAGATGCAGAGATACAGCACTCAACAGGCATTGGAAATGATCCTGGATGGAGCTGACCCTTGCGAATCGGATGGAGAAGACATCAATCTCCAGGTGGATTCAGACTCCGAGCTGTCTCAGTTGTCTTCAGGTAATATTTAATTTCATATTATTTCCCATTTTACATTTCATTTCAGTGAGGGAGTAAATCACCTCAGAACTAGTATTTTTTACTAGAAATAAGAACCTAAAAACTAGACTATTTTGACATCTTTTAAGACATTTGCCAATGGGGCAAGCTTTTTTTACTAGCTAAGATTTTTTACTAGCTTGATTTACTCATTTCAAGCAAATGTTGTTTGCCTAGCAAATTTTGCCTAGCAAATTTGGCTAGCAAATATTGCTAACCTAGTAAAAAAAATGCTTGCCCCATCGGCAAATTTCTTAAAACAAGTAAAAATAGTCTAATTTGAGGTTTTTATTTCTAGTTGAAAAATACTAGTTCCAAGGTGATTTTTACTACATTACTTGAAACTAGAAAAATAAACCATTATTGCAGTGATTAGCTTCTATACTTACATTTGTGATATAATTAGAATTTCCCATTGCTCATAATTAAATTTTTTTCACGCTACAGATGAGGAGAGTGCTCCCCAACCAACAAAGAGAGCTCGGCTGGCGACTGATGTGACAGAGACTGCAAAAGATGGCACAGTATGGCATGAAGAACAGGTGGGAACGGGTCCACATTTCACCCCACCATCGCCATACAGCGCAGATGGAGAGCCAACAGCTAAGGCCAGGAGGTCAATCATAAGTCGCCTTCAGAGCTTCCTTTGTTTCATCACTCTGGACATGCTTGGCATCATTCGAGACTGTACAATTCAACATGCGAAGCAAACTGAGCATGTGGTTCATGGGCATACCTGAACTAATGGCATTTATTTCCATCACCATCATGAGGGGAATCTTCAAGGTTCCATCATTGCCTGACTGCTGGTCGAAAAACCTGGGAAGCCCACACATCATCGAAACCATGTCCCGAGGCCGTTTCCAAAACATCATGCATCACCTGCGCTTTGATGACAGAGACACCCGCAGCGAGCGAGTACAGACTGATAGGTTTGCTGCAATTTCAAACATATGGGGATTGTTTGTCACCAACTGCATCACATCCTACATCCCTGGTCAACACATCACCATTGACGAACAACTTTTCCCGTGCAAGACTCGCTGCTGTTTCCTACAGTACATTGCAACTAAACCAGACAAGTTTGGTATCAAGTTTTGGGTGGCGTGTGACTTGAAAACCAAATACGTCTGCAACATCCTCCCATATCTTGGCAAGGACCCCACTCGGCCTCGTGGGGAGAGAGTGTCTGAGAGTGTAGTCATGAGGGTGATGGAACCATTCTTGGACAAGGGCAGAAATGTTACCACAGACAATTTCTTTACATCACTATCACTTGCAAAACGACTACTTAGCCGGAATTCAACCATCTGCGGCACAGTCAACAGGATTCGGCAAGAAATCCCACCGTCAACTCGACAGATGCACCGCGATGAATTTACCACCCAGGTATTTTCATCCACTGGTGCCACACTGACTGTGTATGCGCCCAAGCGGAAGAAGACTGTGTATCTTCTCAGCAGCATGCACAGCACGATTCAGACACAGGAAACCACCAAAAAGAAGCCAAACACCATCACACTCTACAACACAACAAAGTGCGGCGTCAATATCATGGACCAGATGGTGCGGGAATACACTGTCCACGCAGGAACAAGGCGCTGGCCAGTAGCAGTGTTCTACAACATGATATACATTGCAGCACTGAATGCCCACGTGCTCTATCAATTATGCACCGGGAGAAGGATTTCCTGTTTCAACTGGCAAGAGAGTTGGCTCACTCCCACGTGGGTATGAAAAAGGCCCAAAAGGAGCAATTGCTTCGGCAACAACCCTCCACACCACAACTCGGACAAAGAGCCAAGTGTCAGGCTAAAATCAAATGCAAAGACAATCGTGCAACAGTGCGCTGTGATGACTGCTACAAATACACATGTGGGAAATGCCGAAAGGAGCAATGGCAGTGCCAGAATTGTTAGTGACTGCTCGAATGTATTTCACTCATTTGCATTCTTTGTAAATATGCTTTTTTTCTTTGTAATTTTTTTTTCTTCTATTTTTGGCACACAAAAATAAGTTACTTCTGCAATAACCTTCCACACGAAAACTGGGAAAACAGTTGCTTTTGCATTCATTGTAAATATGTTTTGTTTTGTATTTTTTTAACAATAAATGTTTAGAGTTTTGATCCCAAATTCTCGTTGATCCTGATGATTCACTGCATAAAAATCCACCATATGTTTATAAATCCACCATATGGGCACACACGCACACACGCACACACACACACACACAGGCTCAAGCGACTCTGTGACTCAAGTGACAGCTATGAGCTGCTAACAGCCACATTTCCACAACAAAAGGAGTGTCCGCAGGGGGTCCAAAGGGTCAAATGACCCTCTTGTGGGTCTTTTAGGTAAAAAGGTCAATTGACCCCTCCGTGGTAGTTCTAGTGATATATAGCCCGGCCCCGGCTAATTTCTTCCAACCCAATGCGGCCCCCAAGCCAAAAAGTTTGGGGACCCCTGAGCATCACAGATGCAACACCTGCATGGTTTTGCAAAACTCATGTTTTAATTTTTAGTGGACACAAATGCCAAAAAGTTTGGGGACTCCTGAGCATCACAGATGCAACACCTGCATGGTTTTGCAAAACTCATGTTTTAATTTTTAGTGAACACAAATGATACGTCAGGGTTTACCTGCTGGATAATTTGACTTTCCAAGCATTTCAACATGAACCTGGTCTGGGTCAGCACAGAAAGTAATGAGCACTGCTCTGTTTGGTAACTTTATTTGCATTACAGATCATTTTTCCTTCTCATTTTCGGACAATTTACAATTCCAAACATGCCGTGTTGCTTATTGTAACACCTTTAAAACCGTTTGAAATTAACCATAACTATATTGTTATAGAGCCTATCAGCAGCAGAGAAAGACGTTTTGATACATCTAATAAACATGGCCACTTACAAGGTGGCATGGACACATGCCCTGATACGTGGTTATGTCGTTAGTATTCTTTATCCAATCCTGTCAGGAAGAGGCCCATCCTGCTCTGCCATCTGTGTAAGTTTTTTAAAAAGGCAGCGTTGTGTCAGGCTTTAGGACACTCATTTCTATGCTCAGCGATAGTTTAGGCCGCTTCCCTCCATTAAACCCAGATGCAAATGCCTTTGGCTTCGTCTTTATTTTGATGGAGCGATGAACGAGCCCACTGGTTGTGTTCGGGTGTTGGCGGTCTCATCAGGGTTGGTGTATCTTGGGATGCTTCCCGTAACAGTTTTCCTGCTACACTCTAATGCGGCAGCTGCTAGTTGATGAGTTGTTTTTGTCTTTCCAACATCAACGACTGCTTGCACTATACTTTTTCTGTTGACTGCCATGGTTTCTGAATGAATGATGACTTTGACTGGACTACGAATTGAACCCAGGTCTTATATCACAGAAAGGGATAGACGGATTTACTGGCAGCAGGATTGGTTATCTGCTGGGTCTATCTTTGCAAATAATGTGGTCTTGCTGGCTCCATCGGACCGTGGTCTTCAGCTCTCGCTGGATCAGTTTTCAGCTAAGTGTAAAGTGGCAGGGATAGGAATCAGTACCTCCAAGTCCGAGCCCATGGTTCTTGTCCAGAAAATTGTTGAGAGCTCGTTTAAGGTCGGGAAAGAGCTAGTGCCACAGGTGGAGGAGTTGAAGTAACCCCGGGACTTCATTACAAGACAGAAAAGGATGAGTTTCTTGGACTAGGGCTAGGACTTTTAGGGGGCACTTTTTGAGCAGAAGTGGCTTTGGGGCTTATTTACTTTCTACTCCACAAAGTCAGTGGACTAACAGACCTGATGGTCCCAAAGTACTCCAAATAGGACCATCTTCCCCTAAAGTACTAAAGGACCCCACATTTGGGGCGGCATAGCTCGGTTGGTAGAGCAGCCGTGCCAGCAACTTGAGGGTTGCCGGTTCAATCCCCGCTTGCTCCATCCTAGTCATTGCCGTTGTGTCTTTGGGCAAGACACTTCACCCACCTGCTCCCAGTGCCACCCACACTGGTTTAAAATATCCAACTTAAATATTGGGTTTCACTATGTAAAGCGCTTTGAGTCACTAGAGAAAAGCGCTATATAAATATAATTCATTTCATAAATTTCCCCAAAGCCCCGAAATATCTCTAAACAGACATACCCCTAACATTTCAGGGGCTCAAAAAATGGCAAACTCATTCATCTTTGGGACCTTTTAGGTTATTTTGAGACACTCTTGGACCCCTCCAGGGCCAAAAATGAGTTCAATTTGAAAAAAAAAAATGCTTAAAGGGGAACATTATCACCATTTCAGAAGGGTTAAAACCAATAAAAATAATTTCCCAGTGGCTTATTTTATTTTTCGAAGTTTTTTTCAAAATTGTACCCATCCCGGAATATCCAGAAAAAAGGCTTTAAAGTGCCTGATTTTCGCTATCTGCGAAGCCACCGTCCATTTTCCTGTGACGTCATCCAGTGATGCCAATACAATAAACATGGCGGATACCATAGCAAGATATAGCGACATTAGCTCGGATTCAGACTCGGATTTCAGCGGTTTAAGCGATTCAACTAATTACGCATGTATTGAAACGAATGGTTGGAGTATGGAGGCAGATAGCGAAAACGAAATTGAAGAAGAAACCGAAGCTATTGAGCGAATAGCTATTGACGCTATTCGGTGCAGACCAAACGAGGGAGTTTCGCATCTCTTGACACTAGAGCAACTTAAATCCGTCGATTGGTAAGTGTTTGTTTGGCATTAAATTTGGATGGAGGGAAAGGCTGGATGCAAATATAGCTACAAATGAGGCATAAAGATGCAAAATGTACATACAGCTAGCCTAAATAGCATGTTAGCATCGATTAGGATGCCGTGCTAATCGATGCACATTCTACGTAAATCAACTTGAATTCGTCTTGAACGCGTTGTTACACCCTCCGACAACACACCGACGAGGCATGATGTCTCCAAGGTACTGGAAAACAGTCGAAAAAGCGGAAAATAACAGAGCTGATTTGACTCGCTGAGTGTAATGTGTTTGAGAAAATGGTGTTGACTACCTAGGTGACGTCACGTTTTGACGTCGTTGCTTCGACAGCAAATAATAGAAAGGTGTTTAATTCGCCAAAATTCACCCATTTAGAGTTCGGAAATCGGTTAAAAAAATATATGGTCTTTTTTTCTGCAACATCAAGGTATATATTGACGCTTAAATAGGTCTGGTGATAATGTTCCCCTTTAATTTAGTGTTTGGGAATGAACGACTGAGTCCATTCCAACCCTACACTGAGAGAGGCAAGTCTGGGTTTATTTGTTTTGGCTGCTGGCCCCGTGACTGACTTTGGATAATTGTAATAAGACAGCTGGATGGATGAATTCCATCAGTCTACAGTGCAGGACAGCAGTCTTTGCAGATAGGCCACACTGCCAATGTGTAACAGTGTATGGATGAATGAATGGGAAGTAATGATATGTCAAGTTGATCCACCCTTTAGAGGCCATATCATTGCAATAAGTACTTTAATGGAAGGGTGCCAAAATGTTAGTATTGAACTATCTATGCAATCTATTAATGTTTTGACAACAGAAACACAATGTATAAAATATGTTTAGTACTGTTTGGTGGAATGAGCTGATTCACATTTGTTAATTCACTCTTTCCACTTATAGGGTTGGAAGGTACACTTTAATTTTCCTCCTAACCCTAAATGATTGATTGATTGATACTTTTATTAGCAGATTTCACAGTTCAGTACATATTCCGTACAATTGACCACTAAATGGTAACACCCGAATAAGTTTTTCAACTTGTTTAAGTCGGGGTCAACGTTGATCAATTCATGGTAATGAATTGTAATGAAAGTAACAGTTGTTTTGGATGTTTTTCCTGTTCAATAAATAATTGTCCCAAGAAAACTGCAGTCTTTTTAAGTATATACTTGAATAATCTAATAACACTAGATATTAGTGATCAACCAACATCATAGCAGTCTTTGTCCTTGGAGAGAGTGGGGGTTTGGAGACATCCAAAATGGGCTCCAAAAATGCTTAGGCCATAAATGTGTCTTATCTTAGGAAAAAGCCCAGACATTGGCAGTCAATGAGAAGAAACCACTACACAAACAATTAGACCTTAATTTGGGTTTGGACAATAAATTACTCAAATATAAATTTTGCCGTTAAGGGGTGGCGGTAGTTGGCAGACCCCTCAGTGATCCTTTTCTGTCTCCCTGGAATGTTAATCAGATCTTGAATGGGATTGTGCTGAAAATTTTAATTTCCCCTCAGGGATTAGTAAAGTATTTCTGATTCTAATACTGATTATGATTAGACAACGGGGGTCAAATTGAACCCATTTAAGCCCTGGACGGGTACGTTTAGGATCCAAAAGAACGTTTCCCAATGATAAATGGGGTTGCCAAAAGGTCCGAAATACACCCAAAATGTCCCCAGCCTTGCCTTTGTGTGTATTCTGTGGGTACATTTCAGGGAATCTGTTTTATAGGGTACTTTGGGACCTTGAGATTATTAAAGCCCCGTAGGACTTCTAAGGAGAGATTGTCCTATTTGGGGTAATGTGGGACCTTCAACTTTGTTACTTCTTTCTTTAGTCCAATGTCATTTTCAAGTAAAAGTATCATAGATAGACCCTATTTTCTTTGGGGACATTTCTGATGCTCTTAAAACTCTCAGCTCCATGTTGCCTCAACACGTATGAAACATGTGTTTTACCTTATAGTTTTACGACTCTTTTAGGTCAATTTGAAATGGAAATAACAGCTTTTTTTTTAAAACTCTCCCTTAAATTGAAAACAATAATAAACTCAAAATGTTATCTCAAAGAACATCATTCTGAGCTAACATAATAGTTTTCACTACCTCGTAGGGCTGGGCGATATGGCCTTTTTTCAATATCTCAATATTTTTAGGCCATATCGTGCATCGCAATATGGCCTACTTGATGCATATAATCACAGCAGTATGATGATTCTATGTGTCTACATTAAAACATTCTTGATCATACTGCATTAATATATGCTCATTTTAAACTTTCATGCAGAGAAGGAAATCACAACAAAGTCAATTGACCAAAATTGTATTTATTAAACAGTTATTAAGCAGCGGCACAAACATTCATGTCATTTTCAAAACAGAAAGTGCAAGATTGTCAGACATTTTAAAACAAGCTATTAGTGCACTTTTGTGCATGATGTCACTAAGATGACATATTAAACAACACTAGATTAAAGTGCACTTTTTGTACAGAACTCCACTGCAATACTTTAATACAAATAAAGTGCACTTTTGTGCATGATGTCACACAAGATATTTCAATAAGTGTCAAATAAAAATGAGCTGCATAATAGAAAATCAAAAAGTGTTCGTCCTTCGCTATGTGGTAGGTAACTGCGGACATTAACTCCTTTTGTTGTTGACTAGTTTTTTCATACGGTGTTGATCTGGAAATGTTTGCCACGGCATTTTGATGGAGTGGGTGTGTGGCACCGAATGGAGATGTTGACATGCGGAGTAATCACTCTTCATTCTCTAGCAGGTGACTTTTCAAATGATGCTACATACTAGCAGTAATGCTACTTTTTGTAGCAACACTTTTGCCCCACACTTGACAAATTAGGGTTGTCTGTTCGACATATTCCAACTTGAAGCCAAACCACCGCCAGACGATGGACCCCTGTTGTTTTTCTTGGAAATTAATTATTCCTTCATTTGTTACCAGATTTGCACTTTCTTTCTTCTTTCTTTCTTTCTTCTTTCTTTCAATATCGAGTTTATCGATATATCGCCTAGCCCTACTACCTAGCACTGTCAAAGTCAAACCGTCCAATTAAACTTGTGCATCCTTCCTGGATCTACCCCCAGGTACTCGGGGTGGCGCGCTACTGTGGGTGTCTCCCTCTTTTTAGGGGTCAAAAGTTGCATCTCCTTTCTGGTTGGGCAGGCTCCCCTGGTGTGGTGCAGGGCTATGGGGGCCACGCTGTCCTGCATCCTTCGCCACCACTACAGCTTGCCCTACATCAGTGGTCCCTTTAGTAGTTGATTGATTGCCAGATTGGGTTGACTGATGTTGCCCTTGGGTGGCTAGTGTGGTCTCTGGGATTGGTGGGCTTAGCTGCCTGCTATTCGAGGTGGGGACTTGTTGCTTCGCTTTACACCAATGCTTCGTACTCCCATAACATCACATTTCACACTTGGGCTATAGGGCAAATTTCAACCACACAAGAGCACTGACATTGAAGGATGAGCGCAGCACTGCATGGAGGCTATACCGCCTTTGCTCTATTTGCCCTATTTATTCACACTGCAGGCGCACACACACACACACACATAGCAACTGTCCATCGTGTACGATGATGACGCTTGCGCCATGGAGCGGAGAGGGGTTTTGGCGATGTTGCTACTGATGCCATTTGATGTGGCTGTCGAGGCCGATGCGTGAGCTGCACTTCCTTCCGCAGATGAGGCAGGTGAGCCCCGACGTAGGGGGAATGCCGGCTGTCCTCTGGTGTCGCTGGGCACGTCTCAAACCTTCTTTGCTGGTTGCTTTGGCGGGTACACCCTGGACAAGTCGGCACTTCATCGCAGGGCCAATGATAATGGTTTTTAATCTTAATCAATCATCAATCAATGTTTATTTATATAGCCCCAAATCACAAATGTCTCAAAGGACTGCACAAATTATTACGACTACAACATCCTCGGAAGAACCCACAAAAGGGCAAGGAAAACTCACACCCAGTGGGCAGGGAGAATTCACATCCAGTGGGACTTATATTACAGTATGTCTCTATATACATGTTTATAAAACATTTTTTAATCAATTTTGACCAAAGAGGGCGCATTTCAATTTATTACACACACTTGTTATTGCATATTATGGCCAGCGGGAGAGCACTTCAAATGTGAACACACACTTGTTATTTCATATGTTGACCTTTTAAAACTGACACAAAGTCAATTTGAAAAATGCCTCCTTTTTGGGACCACCCACATTTTGATAAATTTCACCACCAGGGGTGCAAATAAGACATTCTCTATTAGATGCAACGGTTTTCTGTATTGGGACCATGATTTCGGTCCTAACTTGTTCACCAGTCCGCATGTGGAAGGTACTTTTTCTTGTTGGTGTCTCCAGAAGGGTAGAAGTACAAGAACACAAATGCACACACATTCATTTAGTTGTTTTTTTTATTGGGCAGGGCTGATTGTTTTCTTATTGTGGCCAGGCCAACCATGTTGTGTTGTTCAAGTTAAATTGCTGTGTTTTTGGATTACTCCCTACCATTCCATATCTAGTTCTCTCTTCCGGTCCCCTCTAAACCAAGCACCAGTAGGCAATGACTGTGATGTTGCTATTTTCTGTTTTTACCTTTTGCTCTTTCCCATCGTTTTATAGCGCATTGTGGCATACAGTAGCTTTTTACACATGCCGATAAATTTCAGCCTTTTTTGTCGTTCCATATTATTAACGTTTGTGTGTATTAAAATGTGTGCAAAGTTGATCTACTACATTTGTGTGCTGAGGATTGTGTCTCTTAAATGAGTTAATGAATAGTATATACAGAATATACCGTATGTTGACTACAACAGTAGTAGCAGGAGATGCAAATATAATAATTTAGCGCTGGCTCTGTGATTCATCAAACCTATGCCTGATTTTTACTACCGCTCAGGGGCGTCACTAGACCTAATACTGTACTGGGGAACAAATAATTCATGTGAGCGTGCAAGGCGCGCAAGCAAAAACATTTTTTAGCACTTATTTATCATAAAAAATACATAAATAGTGCTTTAAACTATGAAATCATAGCAGATCATGTTGTATGGATCTTTGATTAACCACCTGAAATTAACTAATGCATTTGACCTACTTGTGCACTTTTTTACTCCAGACTTCTAAACTGCAACTGGTAAAAGCAAAAAGTAAGACCAACGAATCTTTTTGAAATATTTATTGCAGTAATAATCTGCAAATTTAACATCTACAAAAGTAAAACAAAAAATAAAGCACCCCTACATCTCTGGGTTATTTTATATTGTTTAATTTCCATTTATGGCAATGTGGCTAATCCTATTTCAGATACACAAAACTATAAATAATACACAAAACAATAAAGCCAGAGTAGAAGAATAAATGAACAACTGTTGTGTGTCTGTTCAGGGAATCATTTTCTGAGAAGTAAACGGTAACGTCTCGTTTTCATTTTTGCAAAGTGGTCAATCACTCTGGACAGACATGGAAATATTACAGTAACTGATATACAGTTGACCAGTGGTTCCCAACTGGTGGGTCGTGACATAAAAGTGGATTGTGTGTCATTTTGAGTGAGTCGCAGTCAGATGTGTGCATGAAAAAATAAAAGTTTAGGGAGAAAAAAATCAAATTGTGGCAACAAAACCAGATATTTTTATCCATTTTTCTAGTGACTATTAGTGAGTATTTTAGCAAAAGGCAAACCGACTAACAAGTTGGAGGAGGACTCAGGACAGACATGGAAATATATTTTTTTAAATCTAAATGGGGAAACAAAACCTGATATTTTCAGCCATCTTTCTGAAAACAAATACAGAAATGTTACTATTTTTTCTGGAAACAAAACCAGATGCTTTAGCTGTAGCCATTTTTCTGGTGACAAAACAAGATTATTTTAGTCAAAGTCACACCGATTAACAAGACAAGTCTACTGTGCTATTTTTCTGTGAAATAAACTTGAATGATTTAAAAATTTGGCTCACGACTTGATGATATGGAAAAAAATTTTTTTTCCTGAAGATAAACCATTTGAGAAGCACTCAACTCACACATGCTTACTCCAAATCATCATTGATGCAGAGGTCCTGAGTAGAACCAGCAGACAATAACCAACATTATGTTCCATGTTCATTGGAAATTCCCCCGACAGCTCGTACAGCAAATTAATATGTTTGTCTTGATACAAGGAATAATGTTTGCTAACTTAGCATCAACTTAAGACAATGATGTTGCCTAGCTAGCTAGAACTTCACTTACATTTCTCATTCCTTGCTGCTTCTTCCCTGCTGCGGGCGAATTACTTTCTGATATCCATCTAGGAGTTACAGTTTGAGTCAAATCAAAATCAAAATAATGTAATTAACAAATTGTTGTTGGCTAATGTTACCTACCTCACGCAGTGATTCTCATCCTCTCTCTCTCTCTCTCTCCCTCTCAACTGAAGTCTCATCCAGACGTGAATAAATTACCATATTAATTAGGCATGTACTCATTGTTACGTGGAGTGAATACAGTAGCAATCAATTACCATACTAAGTAGTATGTGCGCGGTTGTCTATGTTATGTAGACTTAAAACTCTAAAGCTTTTTTTTTTTTATTGGTGAAATTTTTACTGGGGCACTGCAGATCAACAGTGGGGCACGTGCCCCAGTGAAATCTGTCTGGCGACGCCCCTGCTACCGCTCAGCATGTTTAAATTGCAAACTGGCACAAATACACAGAAAAGAGGGAAGCGGTTGACGCAATATGAGAGACAGAATCGTCCATGTTTGTGTTGACAATTGACACATTTCTGCCAAATGTACAGTATAAAATATTAGAATAATGTCACGTGTGGCGAAGTTGGGTCGGTGTTTGTTCTCCCAGAATGCAGAGCGGATGGCTCCGGACGACAGCGTGAGGTAGGAGATGATTTATTTATCGTAAATCATAAACATACCAAAAGGACAGAACAAACAAAAGAAAAACGTGCCAATCGCATGGGAAGCTACGGAAACACAGGAGCAAGAATCAGGTACATGACAATGTAACCGTTGCGTATAGCAAACAATGAAGCCACATGAATAAATAGCTCTCTGATTAGTGCTCAACAGCAGGTGAACATGCCGAGCACTAATCAGAGACAAGTGAAACCAATTAGCACCCATGGTAACGAAAACAAACAACCCAAGGTGCACAAAACAGAAACTAAGGGAGTCCAAAACTAACAAAACATAACTAAACAAAACATGAGCCAGACCACAGAACATGACAAATAATATATGTACTGTATCATAATTTTAACAATTATATTGTTGAGCTTATTAATGATTTAAAGGGGACTTATTATGCAAAATAAACGTTTCTTACCTATTGGTACCTGTTCTTGTGTATTTGGGATCTGCATAAGTCCCGAACATTCAAAATCAAACCATGGAGCCATTGTAGAGATATTTATCAAACAATCTTGCTTTCCTTCATAATTCCTCCAAACGACCTGTTTGGAATTTGCCCAATTTGTGGCGTTTTTCCCAGTTGTGAGTTAATTGGACGGATATCCTCATACATGGGAAATATTTTATGGTTGACATGATTTTTATAGTGTCCGTTTACATTTGTAGTCTGCGCGACAAAACGCCTAAGATAGAACATGAAGAACGAAAATGCTTTGTTATTGGTTGTATTAGCCAACACAGGTCACAGCACACACATCCAGTCTCATCCGAAGAACTAAGAAGTGCCTGGCTAACTTTTTCATTTTGCGGAAATGTGCCTTCAACTGGAAAGACATATCTCTTTGTGTGTGCCAACCACTTTGGAGATTCCTGCTTCACAAAACCGCGGCAATATAAAGATGGATTTTCCCAAAAGCTGTTTTCGATGGTGAAAGCAGCTTCGGAACTTACTCTTTATGGCAATGGAGGGACGATGAAACTGTAAGTAAACACAGTAGATTAACATTGTGTGAACAATATGTTACCAATAGTATCTCGATTTGTAGTGTAGCTTGAAACATAGTGTGACGTTCTTCCTGCCCGTACTCTTCAGGACCACTCGGAATCACCACTCTGGCTTGACACTGTTTTATTTTATTTTCATTTTTCCACAAACAATAGTTCAGACCCCCGAGATTCTTTGCAGCCTGCGCTCGTCAGCCTTTCTGTCGGGCTCTCCGGGTCTCGCCTGGTCTTTTTCGACCCCCTCTCACTGCCTCCGGCCCTCCTGATAAAGAGACAGGTGATTAGATGACTCGTTCCAGCTGAGAAATCTCCTCACCTGTCATCGCTTCACAGCCAGCTCCTGCACATGCCCCGCCCGCAGGGGACGCGTCGACCACGCCCCTCCACATGCCTCCACTGCCAGTTTAAGTCCGGGCGCCCGTCCGGCCGCGAGCACTCTCCCCCACCCCCGTAGAGGGGCGAGAGAGGAAGTCGGCCACGGCCATCTGCGTACCCGGCCGGTGGACCACTCGGAAGTTGTAGGGTTGCAACGCGAGGTACCACCGGGTGATCCGCGCGTTGGCATCCTTCATGCGGTGGAGCCATTGGAGCGGCTTGTGGTCCGAGCAGAGGCTGAAGGGGCGCCCCAACAGGTAATACCGGAGGGCCCCGACCGCCCATCGGACCGCGAGGCACTCTCTCTCCACCGTACTGTATCTTGCCTCCCGGTCCGAGAGCTTCCGACTGATGTATAGGATGGGGCGGTCGACGACCCCCACCTGCTGCGACAACAGTTCCGACGCATCCGCCTGCAGACAGAAAGGGATGGAGAAGTTAGGCATGCACAGTACCGGCTCCTCGCAGAGTGCAGATTTTACCTGTTCGAACACCTGCTGGCACTGCTCCGTCCACTGGACCAGTTCTGGCGCACCCTTTCGGGTGAGGTCGGTCAGTGGGCTGGTCAACTCCGTGAATCGGGGAATGAAGCGGCGGTAGTACCCGGCGTCACACTATGCCCAAAACCCGCCTCACCTCCTTTTTCGTCTTGGAGGGGCGGGCATGCTGCGGTCGCCGCCGTTTTTTCAACCTGCGGTCGCACTTGTCCCCCACCAAGAGTTACCCCAGATACTGTACCTCCCTCCGACCAATTGAGCATTTCCCGGGGTTAGCGGTGAGCCCCGCCCGCCTCAAGGACTCGAGCACGGCCCCCACCCGCTGCAGATGTTCTTCCCAGCTGTTACCCTGGATGATGATGTCATCCAGGTATGCGGCTGCGTAGGCCGCGTGGGGTCGCAGCACCCGGTCTATGAGGCGCTGGAACGTCGCGGGCGCACCGAACAAGCCAAACGGGAGTGTCACAAATTGGTATAAGCCTTCTGGAGTGGAGAAGGCCGTCTTTTCCCGGGACTCTGGCGATAAGGGAATCTGCCAGTATCCCTTGGTTAAATCCAGTGTGGAAAAAAAACGCGCAGTGCCTAGCCGATCCAGGAGCTCGTCTACCCGAGGCATTGGGTACGCGTCGAAACGTGACACCGCATTCACCTTGCGGTAATCCACACAGAAGCGTATAGACCCATCTTTCTTCCCTACTAGCACGATGGGACTACACCATGCACTGTGGGACTCTTCTATTACTCCCAACTCCAGCATGGTTTTTAATTCGTCCCGCACCATTTTACGTTTGTGCTCGGGAAGCCTATAGGGGCGAGACCGCACCGTAATCCCCGGGCTGGTCTCAATGCGATGGCAGATGAGGTTCGTGCGCCCGGGCCGCGTGGAGAACACATCTGAATAGCGCCGCTGTAATTCAGCAACCTCCGCTCTTTGTGCCAATGTGAGCTGGTCATCACAAGGAAGGGGAGGGGGAGAGGCGGAGCGCGGGATCTCCGGCCCCAGCTCCTCCTCCTCCTTCACTACCGTCACCATGGAGACAGGCTCGGCCTCCCTCCATGCCTTCAGCAGGCTCACGTGGTAAATTTGCATGTCTCCGCCCCGGTCCGAGCACCGGACCTCGTAATCTACCTCGCTAGTCTGCCGTGTGACCACAAAGGGCCCTTGCCACTTAGCCAGTAATTTAGTGCTGGAGGTTGGGAGTAGTACGAGTACTTTTTCTCCCGGTGAAAATTTCCTCAGCTGGGTCCCCCGATTGTATGTGCGCTGTTACCGTTGCTGGGCGCGGAGCAAATTTCCCCGTGATAAGTGCGCCACCTTGTGAAGTTTTGCTCGCATGTCCAACACGTATTTAATTTCATTTTTACTGCGGCTGGAGCCTTCCTCCCAGCTTTCTTTAATAAGGTCCAGCACGCCGCGCGGCCTCCTGCCGTAAAGTAACTCAAAGGGCGTAAAGCCGAGGGAGGTCTGGGGTGCCTCCCGCATCGCGAACATCAAGGGATCCAGCCATTTATCCCAATTAGGTTTGTCCTCGTGTATGAATTTACGGATCATGGTTTTCAGTGTTTTAGTCAATCTTTCCACCGGGCCATCCGTTTGTGGATGGTAAACGCTGGTGCGGATAGATTGAATTCCCAGTAACCCGTATAATTCCTTTATCGTGCGCGACATAAAGGACGTGCCCTGGTCGGTAAGGATTTCTTTTGGAATCCCTACCCGGGAGATGACCGAAAAGAGTGCTTGTGCTACACTCTTTGCAAAGATGGAGCGCAGCGGCACTGCTTCGGGATATCGGGTTGCGTAATCCACTAGGACTAACACAAATCGATATCCCCGTGTGCTCGGGTGAAATGGTCCGATGAGGTCCATTCCGATTCTATCGAATGGGACCTCTATGAGCGGTAATGGCCGCAACGGGGCTCTTGGGATAGCCGCCGGGTTCACCAGCTGACAGTCCGGACAGGCAGTACACCATCGGCGTATGTCCGCCCGGATGCCTGGCCAATAGAACCGGACCATGACCCGATTAAGTGTTTTTTCATACCCCATGTGGCCTGCGAGGGGATTGCAATGCCCCGCCTGGAAAACCATTTCCCGGCGGGGTTTTGGCACCAACAATTGGGTGTATTCTTCGCCTGTTTGAGTGTCACGGGTCACTCGGTATAGCCTATCTCTAATAATGTAAAAGTGGGGAAATACCCGCGATTTACCCGGGCGCACCAGCTGACCGTCGATGTAATCCACCTGGTCCCAGGCCGCGCGCAGAGTTTCATCACGGGACTGTTCAAGGGGAAAGTCCTCCGTGGGTCTCCACTGGGGGCCGGGGGGGCCTCCCGCAAAGCCCCCGCCGGTTCCCGCTCGACAGCGCCGCATGAACTCGCGTCGCCACTGAGTACTGCGCGGATAGTCCCCTGTCCTACAGCCCGTGAACGCATCCCCATACATTGTTCCACTAGCTGGCTAAACCCCGGCCAATTTGTCGCTAAAATCAATGGGTGCGTCAGTCGCGCGCTTACGGCGACTTTTACTGTATGTTTTTGGCCCCGATACCAGATTTCGACAGGCACCACGGGATACGTGTGCACATCCCCATGTATACACATTACCCTCCCTTGTGTCGCGTGCCTCAACGCCCCGGGTCGAAACAGGTTCTGGTGGATCATGCACTGTTTACAGCCCGAATCCACCATAGCCCGGTGTGTACTCCCTTGAACCTTTACCGGGACGCAGTATGTCTCCCCTGGATCGGGGAAGGGTGTTGGAGGCCCGGCAACCCGGATCACCTGGCCCACCTCCATTGCGGAGCACTCCCGTCGCGTGTGACCGGGCTGTCCGCACCTCTAACACACCTGCCCTGGTGTTCGCAGTGCCGTCTGCGAGGGAAGCCCGCCATCAGCAACGCCGGTACCCTGAAAACAAAAAACAGAGGCACGATTATATTTCCCCCTCCCCCCTTGTAATACTGCTGGCGTGTGTGTGCGTGGGTGTCTCTTTTTTTTTTTTTTGAGAGTGTCCGACACTGGAAACTGCTCGTGGGTCGGCGCATTCCACGCCGGTCGGGGATGGGGCTGCGGGGTTTTCGCGGCCTCCGGTACCATGGGTCTTCTCCGTGGGGCCGGTGTGGGTCTTGCAGCCGCCTCCTTCTGGACCGCCAGGTGGTCTTCTGCGAGGTTCACCGCTGTCATCAGATCGCTGGGCCTGTGGTATTTCACCCAGGCAGCGGTCCGGGCCGGTATCGCCGCGAGGAACTGCTCCAGCACCACCAGCTCGAACATCGGACTTTCCGCTGCCTGGGGCTGGAGCCATCTGGTCGCTGCATCCCGCAGTTGTTGCGCTAGGGTGAAGGGCCTGTCCTCGGGGCCCAGCGTCAAGGCCCGGAATCGGCGTCGGTGGTCCTCTGGGCTGCTTCCCATCCGATCCAAGATGGCTTGGCGCAAGTTCGTAAAGTCCATGCGGGCGGCCGCTGGGAGACTCAGCGTCGCCCGCTGCGCCTCCCCCGCCAGGAGCGGCAGCAGCCTGGTGCCCCACTCCGCCTCCAGCCATCCGCACGCCGTGGCGGTGGCCTCGAAGACATCGAGGTATGCGTGGGGGTCCTCGGTCTCTACCATGCGCTGCATGGTACCTCCTCTCGGGTTTGATGCCCCCTCTGCCCGGTCCATCAGTGCCTGTAGCACCAGCGCCTGCTGCTGTGATGCCGCCGCCACTTCTGCCAAGACTTGGCCAAGCGCCTCCAGGGGGCTCGTGGTAGACATATCAGGTTCGTTCTGTTGGGCGCCACCTTGTGATGTTCTTCCTGCCCGTACTCTTCAGGACCACTCGGAATCACCACTCTGGCTTGACACTGTTTTATTTTCTTTTTACTTTTCCACAAACACAAATTATGGACATTTACCAGGGCCGGGGCACAGTCAGAGTGTCAAGCTAATGAGCTCTCTTCGCAAAAGTGAGCAGCCAAGATCGTTAGGAGCCAAGCCATTCTCAGCTCTACATTAGCTTTCTTCAGAGAGTGAGGACGACTATGATCCAAGGGAGAGAGTCCCCACCTTGAGGATCCCATTAAAGGAGAATTTATGCTGAGCCCCACTAAATCCACTAATCCCGGCAGCAGAGCCGTAACCATCAGAAAGGGGGCCATGGTGGGGTTCCTCCAACCAGCAAAGGTTCTTCAGCCTGCAAACGCTGTGAACTATTAACAGCCTGAACAGGCTGCCAACAACCCTCCCTCTGTTCCTCAGCACCTACAAGATCTCTATGCCGAGAGTGCTACTGAACTTAACAAAGAGGAGCAACTGTAGCTAGCGCAGCTGCTGTGTACTTATAGCAACGTGTTCTCCACCGGATCCTCTGACCTCGGCAGGACTACCCTGGTTCAACATGATATTGTAACCTTGCCAGGCGTCCCAGTCAAACAACCACCCTGTCGAATGGCGTCAGGGAAGCAACAGGACGCTGACCAACAGATACAACAGAGCCTGGAGGCGGAATTAGCGCGCCACAGCAACAGCAGCTGGGTTTCGCCCATAGTGATGGTACGTAAAAAAGATGGAACGTACCGTTTGTTTATAGACTATAGAGCACTTAATGACTGCACAGTTAAGGACGCTTATCCTCTTCCCCGCATCCAGGAAACGCAGGACACCCTCTCTGCTACCAAGTGGTTCAGCACACTGGACTTTGCAGCCGGCTACTGGCAAGTTGAACTGACCACGAGAGCACGCAAAGCAGCAGCCTTCTGCACTAAAAATGGACTGTTTGAATGGAATGTCATGCCATTGACTGTGTAATGCTCCAGCAACGTTTCAGCGCTTGATGGACCGTGTGCTGGCTGGCATCAAGTGGGAGACCTACCACAAGCCCCCATGGGTACCGTTTGAGTCGAAGCCCCTCTCGAACGCATTGCTTTGGATATTATGGGACCGTTAAATGAAACTGAACGCAAAAACAAATATCTATTAGTGATTCAGGACTATTTTACAAAATGGGATGAATCTATTCCCATTCCTAATGAACAAGCCGTAACTGTGGCTGATGTGCTTGCCTCTGAGTGGGTGTGTCGCTATGGAGCCCGAGAGACACTGCACAGTGATCAAGGTAGGAACTTTGAGTCGGAGGTGTTCTAAGAAATGTGCGCGCTGTTTGGAATCGACAAAACGCACACAACTCCTTTTTGTCCTCAATCTCAAGGACAAGTTGAAAGGTTCAACGCCACTCTACAAACGATCCCGGCCACGACAGATGAACGTTGCCACTGGGACTGGGATTTAATAATTCCCCTACACTGTCATGGCCTACAGGGCAACAAAGCACAGTTCAACTGGTTTCACTCCAAACTACATGATGTTTGGCCGTGAATTGAGCGAGCCAATGGACCTCGTATTCGGCCTGCCAACGGACCCTGAACCAGCTCCCTCGAGGTCGTTTTTTGTCCAGGACCTTTGAGAGCGACTAGAGTTGGCGCACCAAATCACCAGAGATGCTCTCGGAGAATCTGTAAAAAGTGCAGAGACAAAATGACAAGAACTGTTACCCCACACATAACAACATTGGTGATGCTGTGTGGTACCTCATCAAAGGAACAAGGCAATCCAAGAACAAAGTGAGGAAGTTCCTCCCGTCTTACGAGGGGCCATTCTTCGTGTTGGGTCCGTTGGACGACCTGGTCTATCGAATCCAGAAAGGGCCAAGAACGAAGGTAAAGGTGGTTCACCACGATCAGCTAAAGCCTTATCGCTGCCGTGACCCACTGGACAACACCTGGGTTCTGGAGCAAGCGCAGAAATGGATACCAATGGAGGTGTCACCCCCAGACGATGTCGATCCTGCTGACTCTTTACTGGGTCTGCCTCAGCTGTTTTCTAAAGCCGACGCTGATGACAGCTGCAGCTACCCAACATCGGATCCAGCCGTGGGTATTCCCGTGGCTTCTCACCCTTCCACCACTCAGCATGGCTCTCCCGTTCCGGTGGACTTAGAGGACAGCAGGGGTGGTGTAGCAGTGCCACATCTTCAGAGCCCTCGATATCGAAGCCCTAACCGTAGGCGTAGATCAGCAAAGTTTGATGAATGGGTAGCTCACTGAGTGCTGAATTCATGCACAGTTTAGAACAAAAAAACAAAAAAGGTTTTATAGGTTTTTTTTTACTGTATGACCTGTTCAAGCTAATAGTATTTTTCTATATAAATTGGAAAAAAAGGGCAAGCTGGCAATGGTTGGTGTATTTTTCTGTGAATATTTGGAGTTATAACAGGGGACTCAGTTACCGTTACACTTAAAAATGCTAATTGCTTCTCCTCCCAAATTGTAGCCCAAGTATTGGACATACTAATGTTTTTTTAGGGCTGTTTCGCTCAACTGTAATACGTGCTTTGAACACGCGGGCGGTTGAATTGTTGCAATTGCACTACTAGCTACATTATTGCACCCCCTTTTAAGTTGACTCCTACTAGTCATGCTGCATCCTTTCAATTGTATTGAATGTATATGGAACTGCATGTCTGTATGGAAACGTTAATGTTTATTACTGTGCTGAAGTGAAATTGTGTTTTAATTGTCATCCAGAGTGGGGGTAGTGTTATTAGAGTAAAGTATGTGTGTGTGGCAGCAGGTGAGTGACGTCAGTGTGTATGTGGGCGAGCGAGGAGAGGGAGCAGTCGCTGAGGGCGGGGGAGTGGCTAGTGTGAGACGAAAATAAAGAGCCACGATTTGCAATATATAACTGGACTCGTGATTATCTCCAAGGAGTCCGGAATTGTGAAGACCCACTGCCGGGTAAAGTGAAGGGTGTTGCCCCGAGAATCATCGGCCCTGGAGAAGTATCTCCCCTGCGCTCCTTGACTACGGTCTAGGCGCCGGAAGCAGGAAAGGTGCAACTGTGAGTTACCTGCACCTCTAGTAAACACAAATATAGATTTGAACAAAATAGGGATGCGGTACTCGGTATAATGCTGCAGAGGAAAAAAATAAGTGTGATCAATTGAGATTGGATGATATGAAAACAATTATTGTAATCATCATTTTTGCTATATCACCCAGCGCTAACAAAACTAAATCCTGACTTGCTAATTTCTCAACCGATTTTCACAAGGTTTACTTTATTGGCAACATCAAAATGTAAAACATCAGATTTTTTTTTTTAAAGCAAAGGGGTGTATAAGTGCTTGGCATTGGTGTCGCTCAAGTTCTTCTGGCTGTGATGCATTGTTGTTGGTAACATGTGTCGGTACATAATTGCTATACGTTTTTGTTTGTTGTTCATTGTCCCCCCTATAGAAGTAGTTCTTGTTTTATGTTTTACTCACCTATTCCGTGCTCTATTATTGCTGTTGTTCTGCCACAGAGTCCACACCCCAGCATGTGATATGCGTATAGGGAGGGGCATCCTTGGTCGCTGGTTATAATTAAAGTTTGTATACAAGTTTTTTCTGCACACCATGTTTTTAAGATATACTTTCATGTGTCAGCTCAGACAAGCGTATTATCAAAGATGAATTTGGGTGACTTCAAATGGAGCTTTAATCTTGTCAGCACATCATAATAGTCTGTCGCAGCCTGTTAAGCATTACAGCCGGCTTTCTGCAGGGGGGCATTTTTATTGTGCTGCAAGCAAATAGATTCACTGTAGTGTAGCAAGAAGATTACGTATATGGAATGATACATGAGGCTAAGCTGGATATCACATTTCGCCGCACACGCCGGTATGCATAATCACTGAGAAAAGTGTCGCTGTTGATGCTGGCGCTGCATGAGGAAAAGATCAGTGGCAAAGTGATGACAACGGCTGTCTGGTTCATATCCAAGTCCGATCAAAGGGAAAAAAAAGGGGTGGGGGTGAAAATAGACCTCATAATGACAGCTAAATCATCAATAAGCACCTTATTGAGTATGGACGTCTGCCACTGCACGGTGTAGCTGTAAATAGTTGTCTGTATCAACTGCACATTAAATTGAAAATGTTTCATAAATTCTGAGTAAATTCCATGATTTGGAGTTAAATTTGTATTTCAAATTTAAATTGAAGTGAGGAAAAAGACAATTGTTTCACAGATGGGTTGAGACACTTTTTTAACAGTAGCGGTGTGGCTCGGGGGCCCTTTGGTAACCGCAGCTGGAGTTTCTTTGGCCCGCATCCTAATGAAATACAATTTCAAACTACCTGCGATGAGATGGCGACTTGTCCTGGGTGTACACCGCCTTCCGCCCGATTGTAGCTGAGATAGGCGCCGGCGCCCCCCGCGACCCCAAAAGGGAATAAGTGGTAGGAAATGGATGGATGGATAATTAATAATAATATACTTTGTCACTTATAACACAACGCTGACACACAGTAGTGTGTTTAGGTAAATATAATATCTGATTTTTGATTTTGCAAAACAAAAAAACATCAATATGGCCCCAACATACTTTCAGTAAAAAGTTTGGACATCCCAGATCCTAAATTATAATTAAATATATATATATATATATATATATATATATATATATATATTGATTGATATATATATATATATATATATATATATATATATATATATATATATATATTGATTGATATATATATATATTGATATATATATATTGATATATATATATATATATATATATATATATATATATATATATATATATATATATATATATATATATATTAGGGCTGGGCAACGATTAAAAATTTTAATCGAAGTTAATTTCTCCGATTAATCGCGATTAACTGTATTGTATACGCAAAGCCCAATAATGAATTCAAAAGTAGTGTGTAGTGCACCTTTATTGGAATATTCTCTCACATGAACAAAAGCGCCAAAACATTTGTTGTGCAAACACAATTTAAATCAGTCCTTGTTAAACAGTAGCAGTTAAATAGCATATTTTATGAAAATCAACTCAAAAAATGTAAATATAAACTTTTAAGCTTATTGCCACTGACAGGGTATTTAAGTTATCCTGTTTGTTATGGAAAATAAATATAATCTACGTACAAATCTCTGAGCCACAATCATAACATCTGAACAGGCAATTTCTGAGGTAACAGCAGAAACATTTTTGTGTATGAGAGAGAGAGAGAGAGAGAGCAGCACCATGGGACGGGGGATTAGTGTGTGTGCCTCACAATATGAAGGTCCTGGGTTCCATCTTTCTTTGTGGAGTTTGCATGTTCTCCCCGGGTTCCCTCCGGGTACTCTGGCTTCCAAAGACATGCACCTGGGGATAGGTTGATTGGCAACACGAAAATGGCCCTTGTGTGTGAATGTGAGTGTGAATGTTGTCTGTCTATCTGTGTTAGCCCTGCGATGATGAGGTGGCGACTTGTCCAGGGTGTACCCCACCTTCACCCGAGTGCAACTGAGATAGGCTCCAGCACCCCCCGCGACCCCAAAAGGAACAAGCGGTAGAAAATGGAGGGATTGATGGATGGATGGACATATATATACATATATATATATATATATATATATATATATATATATATATATATATATATATATATATATATATATTGTGAAGCAGGAGAGAGATGTTCCTGTGGCATTTCAGAACACTTATTTTAAACAAGGACAGGATGAACTACTGGACAACATCAAGAGGAAGGTTTCCAGCACTCGGCCTAAGGACAATAAGATCCGACAAGGAGACCTGTCGAAGACCCTGGCTAGTGTTCAGAGTGTTCACAGCAAGCAGAAAAACATATATATATATATACATATATATATATATATATATATATATATATATATATATATATATATATAAATGATAAATGGGTCGTACTTGTATAGCGCTTTTCTACCTTCAGGGTACTCAAAGCGCGTTGACACTACTTCCACATTTACCCATTCACACACTGATGGAGGGAGCTGCCATGTGCAAGGCGCTAACCAGCACCCATCAGGAGCAAGGGTGAAGTCTCTTGCTCAGGACACAACGGACGTGACGAGGTTGGTACTAGGTGGGGATTGAACCAGGGACCCTCGGGTTGTGCACAGCAACTTTTCCACTGCTTCACGGTGGAAGAGGGGTTAGTGCGTCTGCCTCACAATACGAAGGTCCTGCAGTCCTGGGTTCAATCCCGGACTCGGAATCTTTCTGTGTGGAGTTTGCATGTTCTCCCCGTGACTGCGTGGGTTCCCTCCGGGTACTCCGGCTTCCTCCCACCTCCAAAGACATGCACCTGGGGATAGGTTGATTAGCAAGACTAAATTGGCCCTAGTGTGTGAATGTGAGTGTGAATGTTGTCTGTCTATCTGTGTTGGCCCTGCGATGAGGTGGCGATTTGTCTAGAGTGTACCCCGCCATCCGCCCGATTGTAGCTGAGATATGCAACAGCGCCCCCAGAGGCCCCAACGGGAATAAGCGGTAGAAAATACAGAGATGGATGGGATATATATACAATATGTATGTATATACAGTATATATGTGTGTGTATATATGTGAAAATGGATGGCAGTAGGGATATTTCTGATTGTATACAAAACTTAGGAGCCTGGAAGTCGCCTGGGAAGTAAACGTGGTAGGACTGGTTTACATACTCGTAATATTCAACGTTTCATTGTTTATACGTCACATTGTAGTGCCAGGTAATCTCATACGAGGCGCTTTTATTGGCGGGCAACTTTATTCGGCGGCCATTTCTTATATGATTGATGAGCAGCCAGGTTTCTGACATCTGCAGTCCTTCACTGACTAAACGTATTTAATTACAAATTTTTTTTAACACAAAAGTTTTTAAGCTGCGACTTTAGCGTTAACTGTGATTTGTAACTATTGAAATTGATCCGTGTATGATTTTCTGCCAAAGCATAATGGCTGTGACTTTGTTGTTAAAACATTATCAGGAGTGTTATATAAACAGTTTAGATTTAGTAAAATGGCTGTAGGCCTGCCTGTAAGCAGTGTTGCATGTGAACAAAGCTTTTCAGCTCTAGCACTCATAAAAACAAATTTACGTACAACTATGGTTGACACAAGGCTTAGCCATTTAAGTATCCTAAGCATTGAGTCCAAACTTGAACATGGATGATTTTATTAACTGGTTTGCCTGCCAACACAAGAACAGGAGAATTAATCTGTTTTGAACGTTATTTCAGTCCCAACGTCTTTTGTTATTCCCCCAGGATTTTAGTTAATTCCAGTTAATTTGTTTTTGCCAAATACTACCCAAGAATATACAACAATTCTTCTCAAAAAAAGCGGAGACATATAATCTTAGAGAAAAATGTAATTTAAAACATTTGTACACACGTACAACACTTAAAACCTACAGTATATCTGTTTAAATTAAATTATGGAATGGTTTAAGCAAAGCAATCAAACAATGTACTAATATGATCCCCTTCAAGAAACTCTTCAAACTTGAAGTTTTTACAAAGTACAAAGAAGAAGAACCATGATAAACATTCTGAATTTATTCATTCTTTCATTTTTTTCATTTTCAAAATAATCTTACTTATCTCATCGTATGGAATCCAACTTACTTCACCAATTATTTATTTATTTATTTTTATTGTGATACTTATGGAGTATATTGTAAATACATTGAGAACAGGAAGTGAACAAAAAAACAGCGGTCCCCAACCACCGGGCCGTGGCCCGATTGGTACCAGGTCGCAGAATAATTTTTTATAAAAAAATCAAATCAACATAAAAAACATAATATACACTTACAAATAGTGCACCAACCACAAAACACTCCCTTTTTCATGACAAAAACGTCCCTTTTTCATGACGAAGAAGAAAAAAAAAAAAAAGGACACACCTCCGGGCCGCGGGACAAATTATTAAGCGTAGACCAGTCCGCGGATACAAAAAGGTTGGAGACCACTGATTTAAAACAAAATGGGTAGGACTAAATAAGCTCTGCTTCTTCCTACTCCTTTTCGAACATGTTGTAAAGAGAAACTGGAAATTGTGATGTATCATGTATGATTGCACATTCGAAATAAAATCCAACTCAAAATACTCTTAAAGGCACATTGTGTTATATTTTTAAATGATTCTGTTGCCACCAATGTAAAGACTGGCTTTAAGACGACGTGGCGCAGTGGAAGAGTGGCCGTGCGCAACCCAGGGTCCCTGGTTCAAATCCCACCTAGTACCAACCTCGTCACGTCCGTTGTGTCCTGTGCAAGACACTTCACCCTTGCTCCTGATGGGTGCTGGTTGGCGCCTTGCATGGCAGCTCCCCCCGTGTGTGTGCATGTGTGTGTGAATGGGTAAATGTGGAAGTAGTGTCAAAGCGCTTTGAGTACCTTGAAGGTAGAAAAGTGCTATACAAGTACAACCCATTTAATTAGGACCTAATCTGTTGAAATTGACATAGAGGTTTAAGATTGTTACAGTTTTACTTTATTAAAGAGGAAATTTGACATACTGTATTAGTATGTTGCGAGTTTTCCGACGTATTGTAATAATGCCCCGCCCGATTGTAGCTGAGATAGGCGCCAGCGCCCCCCGCGACCCCAAAAGGGAATAAGCGGTAGAAAATGGATGGATGTATGGATTGTCAGCAATTGTTTTACAAGAATATTCACTCCATTCTTGGCGGTGGTAACCGTGGTAAACTACTGTAGCAGCAACCGCTGCCCCTGGGGCAGACTGACTGCTAAATGGGTGCCACCCCTCCAGAAGTACAGTAGGGGCCACTCCTTTGTCACGTCTCCTCTCCTACAGTGGTCGAGTTTGGCAGAATGAAAATGGCAACCTCGCTGAACTTTTCATGTCCTGGGCTGCGAGCTAGTGCAGTCCAAGCAGACCAGAGCTAACTGAGCTTGAGTTTCCGGCACCTTGAGCATGCACGAAGGTACACGCATGGAAGCACGCGGGGCTCAAGGTGACGAGCCCTGCACAGACTTTTCCTCTCCCGCTCACGCTGTGACTTTCCAGATTGGTAAAGCTGACGGCTCGCCCACTTTGACTTCACATCTCGTTAAGACTCAGGCTTCTGTGCGTCCTTCATTCTCTCCTCTGCAACCTCCTGTTCCTGTTTTCCTGCCTAGACTGGCAAGAGCCCCCCTTCAGACCTCCCTCCTCCCACCCATGACTGTTGCTCCCGCTGTAGGTGACAGCATCTTAAATCTGCTTCCTGTGGGGGGGCCAGTGCGAGTAGCTGTGCGACTCGGAAGGCACAGCTTTGTCCACCGTGGCCGCCGCTTCAGGTACATCCTCCTGCAAGGCCTCTGCTGCCAGTGACTTGTCCAGCGAGACCTCTGCTGCCAGCTACTGGTCCAGTGAGAGCGCCACCTCCTGCACCGCCCCTCTCCGCCTGTCCTGCATCCAGCCTAGTTGCCATCTCTTGCACGACCTCGGTCCCCAGCTCGACCTCCAGTCTTTCTGACGACGCCCCGATCTCCTCCTATGGGTCTGCCGTCCACCAGCGGGCCTGCCGATGTCGACATTTTAAGTTCACTTCCTGTCCTGTGCTTTTATTTTGGTGGTACTTCTAGTTGTGTTGGTGTTTTCCATAACTGCTTCACACCTTTTCTGACCACTGATCCACATACTGATGTACTTACTACTAGTAGACATTTCTCCTGCCGCACGTCTTGCGTTGTAAGTTTGTCTGTGTTCCAGCAGTCTGTTCATTATTTTTGTAGCCTGTTTTGTTTCATTTGTAAAGCCTCCTTATGCCTCCAGAGCACTTCTCAGCTTTTGCGTTTGGATCTGTGAAATCTCCATATTAAATACTCTAACCTGCCCGCTACCTCCTCAGTTTGATTTTTCCTGGGAATGAGCCAATATTCACCATCATTTGGCCCGAGAATCACACAAACTTTCTTTCGATAACAAAGTCGATGTACCTATGGATATATTGCCAGCATGACAAATTTACATTGCAGTGTAACCATTATATCATATCATAACATAGTGTAACAAACAGTTCAGGGTGTCCCTCCAGTGTTGCCGTAGGGCTGTGACGTAAGAGGTCTATATAAAGGTGGCTTGTTGAAGAAGGTGGGGTATATGGAAGAGGTGCAAAGAAGGGAACAATAAAGAAGTGGTGGGGACCAGACCTGCTCTCATGACTCCCTTTTATTATTTTATTTTATCAGTACCCAGAATATGCGAACCCATGGACACTCGGCTACATTGGTGGCAGCGGTGGGATCCTTAACCGCTGTGTTGAAAAAAGAAGAAGAAAGTTTTACACGGGACACGTGAGTTTCCAGTTAGCTGCTAAGCTTCCCGGCCATTTTGCGGACACGTGGTGTGGTGACGACGACCCTTTTTAAGCCCGGCGAGGCGCTGTTTGACGAACACTCACACGGCATGAATGTCGAAAGTGGACTTTGTTTTTTAACCGCTCCTTTCACCGACGGAGGGCGTGAGAAGTACAGAGCGTGCCGGACCCGTCGGTGCCCTTAACGTCCCCGTGGGCGGGTCCCAGATTTGTCGGCCCCCCGGAGGGTGGTCATGGACTTTCTGGATGTGGCCCGGAGGTTCCCATGGGGGCCGTGGGGGGCCCAGGGTGTTTCCCCTTCAATTAAACTCTGTCAGTTGCTTGGAAAAAAAAAAGGACGCGCACCACTGCCTATAACCCCAAGTCTGATGGCATGATGGAGCGTCATAAACGAACTATCTCACAAACGGACTTTCTCGCTGGGGGTCACTGGGGCGACCTCCTGCGCACCATCGGACCATTTCACTGGGGGCGACCTCCACATAATTGAACTATCTTACAAATGGAGCGATTGGTGCGACCTCCTTCGCATCTGGAAGTTTTTGCATGTTTTGAGGGGCCAGTGTGTTAGCCTATGTAATACGGTGTGAAAAAAAAATATTGTTGATTTGTTATGTGTGCATTAAGATTGTGAATTTTGATTTTTTTTTCTTTTCTCTGTTTCTATTTCCCCTTGTTTGTTACCTATTTTGTTTGGGATGAAACGGGGACGTTTCTACCTGAGATGGGGACGTATGTAACAAACAGTTCAGGGTGTCCCTCCAGTGTTGCCGTAGGGCTGTGACGTAAGAGGTCTATATAAAGGTGGGTTGTTGAAGAAGGTGTGAGGTATATGGAGAGAGGTGTAAAGAAGGGAACAATAAAGAAGTGGTGGGGACCGGACCTGCTCTCATGACTCCCTTTTATTATTTTATTTTATCAGTACCCAGAATATGCAAACCCATGGACACTCGGCTACAATAGTATATCCCAGCAGCTGCAAATCAATGCTCATGATAGCATGCAACACTAATGTGGAAGTAAGTACTGTAATTTTCGGGGTCTAAGTTGCTACGGAGTATAAGTCGCACACGCCGAAAATGCATAACAAAGAAGGAAAAAAACATATATAAGTCGCACTGGAGTATAAGTTGCATTTTTTAGGGAAATGTATTTGATAAAACCCAACACCAAGAGTAGAAATTTGAAAGGCAATTTAAAATAAATAAAGAATAGTGAACAACAGGCTGAATAAGTGTACGTTATATGACGCATAAATAACCAACGGAGAAGGTGCCTGGTATGTTAACGTAACATATTATGGTAAGAGTCATTCAAATAACTATAACATATAGAACATGCTATACGTTTACCAAACAATCTGTCACTCCTAATCAATAAATCCCATGAAATCTTATACGTGTAGTCTCTTACATGAACGAGCTAAATAATATTATTAGATTTTTTATGGTAATGTGTTAATAATTGCACACATAAGTTGCTCCTAAGTATAAGTCGCACTCCTGGCCAAACTATGAAAAAAACTGGACTTATAGTCCGAAAAATACGATACTTATTATCGTTATTGTACACTCAAAAGTCTTTGGCAACATCATTTAACATGAATACGCGCTATTAATACTGGGCAAGGAGTCGAAACTTAAGATCCCACGAAATTAGAAAACAACTTCAAAACAAAGTTAAAAAAACAAACAAACACTAACTACTGCTTTACTGTGGAGGGAAAGTAAACAATAACTAACAATAAACAGTTCATAAAAAAAAAAAAAAAATCACTGTCCAAAAGCAACGCGAAGGACGATGGGAACCTGGAACTCACTAAGGGCAACGGTCAGATTCAAAGCAATCCGTGTACAGTCAAAATAAATAATAACTTGTTAATTTTTCAACTAATTTTTATGATTTTACCTTTTTGTCAACATCAAAATGTGCATTGTTATTGCAGAAAACATTTAATAAAAAAATAATCAAAACTATGTTTATCACTGAAACCATAGTCTGTCAGTGCTCGGCTGTAGTATCGTCGGAGTACTTGCTGTTGTGAATAATTGTTATTTACATGATTATAAAGTATTTTTTAAAGTTATGTGCTTGTTGTCAACACATTTGCTGTTCTGTAATTGTGTGTTAGTATTTTACTTAACTGCTTGTCAAATAATATTTATGTTAAACTGTCAGTGAGTAGAATCTTGTGTGTAACACTCTCGCGTCCATGTTTTCACTTTAACTATCAGATAAATGGAAGAGCAGAAGGAGTTGTCACCTAAAACTGTATCTCTCTGTAATAATTATAATTATGACCGTCACATAATCTAAGTGCATTATACAGTATATGTTAAATTAAGTAAATCCGAACATGCCATATTCTTCGAGCTCTTATAATAACTTAACAGAGTCAATGATTTGGAAGGAGTCAAATAACTAGTCAGTAACTCGAGACTCGACTTGGATTTGGGATAAAATCTGTGAGATTTGCTTGAAATTTGCAATACAGGACTCATCCATCCATCCATCTTCTTCCGCTTATCTGAGGTCGGGTCGCGGGGGCAACAGCCTAAGCATGGAAACCCAGACTTCCCTCTCCCCAGCCACTTCGTCTAGCTCTTCCCAGGCCAGCCGGGAGACATAGTCTTCCCAACGTGTCCTGGGTCATCCCCGTGGCCTCCTACCGGTTGGACGTGCCCTAAACACCTCCCTAGGGAGGCTTTCGGGTGGCATCCTGACCAGATGCCCGAACCACCTCATCTGGCTCCTCTCGATGTGGAGGAGCAGCGGCTTTACTTTGAGTTCCTCCCGGATGGCAGAGCTTCTCACCCTATCTCTAAGGGAGAGCCCCGCCACACGGCGGAGGAAACTAATTTCGGCCGCTTGTACCCGTGATCTTATCCTTTCGGTCATGACCCAAAGCTCATGACCATAGGTGAGGACGGGAACGTATATCGACCGGTAAATTGAGAGCTTTGCCCTCCGGCTCAGCTCCTTCTTCACCACAAAAGGTCGGTACAACGTCCGCATTACTGAAGACGCCGCACCGATCCGCCTGTCGATCTCACGATCCACTCTTCCCTCACTCGTGAACAAGACTCCTAGGTACTTGAACTCCTCCACTTGGGGCAGGGTCTCCTCCCCAACCCGGAGATGCCATTCCAACCTTTTCCGGGCGAGAACCATGGACTCGAACTTGGAGGTGCTGATTCTCATTCCGGTAGCTTCACACTCGACTGCGAACCGATCCAGCAAGAGTTGAATATCCCGGTCAGATGAAGTCATCAGGACCACATCATCTGCAAAAAGCAGAGACCTAAACCTGCGGTCACCAAACCGGAACCCCTCAAAGCCTTGACTGCGCCTAGAAATTCTGTCCATAAAAGTTATGAACAGAATCGGTGACAAAGGACAGCCTTGGCGGAGTCCAACCCTCACTGGAAAAGTGTCCGACTTACTGCCGGCAATGCGGACCAAGTTCTGGCACTGATCGTACAGGGAGCGGACCGCCAAAATAAGACAGTCCAATACCCCATACTCTCCAAGCACTCCCCACAGGACTTCACGAGGGACACAGTCGAATGCCTTCTCCAAGTCCACAAAGCACATGTAGACTGGTTGGGCAAACTCCCATGGACCCTGTCCACAGTTCCACGACCAGGACGAAAAACCACACTGTTCCTCCTGAATCCGAAGTTCGTCTATCCGGCGTGGCCTCCTCTCCAGTACACCTGAATAAACCTTACCGGGAAAGCTGAGGAGTGTGATCCCATGATAGTTGGAACACACCCTCCGGTCCCCCTTCTTAAAGAGAAGAACCACCACCCCGGTCTGCCAATCCAGAGGTACCGCCCCCAATGTCCACGCGATGCTGCAGAGTCTTGTCAACCAAGACAGCCCCTCAGCATCCAGAGCCTTAACGAACTCCGGGCGGACCTCATCCACCCCTGGGGCCTTGCCACCGAGGAGCTTTTTAACTACCTCAGCGACCTCAGCCCCAGAAATAGGAGAGTCCACCAGGGACTCCCCAGGCACTGCTTCCTCATAGGAAGACGTGTTGGTGGGATTGAGGAGGTCTTCGTAGTATTCCTTCCACCTATCCACAACATCCGCAGTTGAGGTCAGCCGAACACCATCCTCACCATACACGGTGAGGATGCACTGCACTGCTTCCCCTTCCTGAGGCGGCGGACGGTGGTCCAGAATCGCTTCGAAGCCGTCCGGAAGTCGTTTTCCATGGCTTCCCCGAACTCCTCCCTGGTCCGAGTTTTTGCCTCCGCGACCGCTGAAACTGCACACCGCTTAGCCTGTCGGTACCTGTCCACTGCCTCCGGAGTCCTATGAGCCAAAATGACCCGATAGGACTCCTTCTTCAGCTTGACGGCATTCCTCACCGCTGGTGTCCACCAAGAGGTTTTAGGATTGCCGCCCCGACAGGCACCAACTACCTTGCGGCCATAGCTCCGATCAGCCGCCTCGACAATAGAGGTGCGGAACATGGTCCACTCGGACTCAATGTCCAGCACCTCCCTCGTGACATGTTCAAAGTTCTTCCGGAGGTGGGAATTGAAACTTTCTCTGACAGGAGACTCTGCCAGACGTTCCCAGCAGTCCCTCACAATGCGTTTGGGCCTCCCAGGTCTGTCCGGCATCCTCCCCCACCATCGCAGCCAACTCACCACCAGGTGGTGATCGGTAGAAAGCTCCGCCCCTCTCTTCACCCGAGTGTCCAAAACATAAGGCCGCAAATCCGATGACACAACTACAAAGTCGATCATGGAACTGCGGCCTAGGGTGTCCTGGTGCCAAGTGCACATATGGACACCCTTATGTTTGAACATGGTGTTTGTTATGGACAAACTGTGACGAGCACAAAAGTCCAATAACAAAACACCACTCGGGTTCAGATCCGGGCGGCTATTCTTCCCAATCACGCCTCTCCAGGTTTCACTGTCGTTGCCAACGTGAGCGTTGAAGTCCCCCAGTAGGACAAGGGGATCACCTCGAGTGTTCCCAAAAAGGGTGGGTACTCTTTACTGCTGTTTGGTGCGTAAGCACAAACCACAGTCAGGAACCATCCCCCCACCCGAAGGTGGAGGGAGGCTACCCTTTCGTCCACCGGGTTGAACTCCAACGTGCAGGCTTTGAGCCGGGGGGAAACAATAATTGTCACCCCAGCCCGTCGCCTCTCACTGCCGGCAACGCCAGAGTGGAAGAGGGTCGAGTCCCTCTCGAGAGAAGTGGTTCCAGAGCCCTTGCTGTGCATCGAAGTAAGTCCGACTATATCCAGCCGGAACTTCTCGACTTCGCACACTAGCTCAGGCTCTTTCCCCCCCAGTGAGGTGACGTTCCACGTCCCAAGAGCTAGCTTCTGTAGCCGAGGATCGGACTGCCAAGTGCCCTGCCTTCGGCTTCCGCCCAGCTCACATCTCACCCGACCTCTATGGCCCCTGCTATGGGTGGTGAGCCCATTAGAGGGGTGACCTACGTTGCCTCTTCGGGCTGTGCCCGGCCAGGCCCCATGGGAACAGGCCCGGCTACCAGGCGCTCGCCATCATGCCCCAACTCCGGGGCCGGCTCCAGAGGGGGGCCCCGGTGACCCGTGTCCGGCCGAGGGAAATCTGGGTCCAGGCTTTTTCTTCTTCATAAAGGTCTTCTACAGGACTGTCTCAGATAATTCGAATATTGTGATAAAGTCCTTTATTTTCTGTAATGCAACTAAAAACATGAAAATATCATACATTAAGGATTCATTACACATCAACTGAAATATTGCAAGCCCTTTATTATTTTAATATTGCTGATTATGCCGTACAGTTTAAGAAAACACAAAAACCTATCCATCTATCTCAAAAAATTTGAATATTTCCTCATACCACGTAAAAAAAAAAGATTTATAATAGCAAAACAAAATCAAACATTGGAAAAAGTCAAATGCATTCAGTACTTGGTTGTGAATCCTTTTGCACGGAGTACTGCATCAATATGGCGTTGCAAGGAGGCAATCGGCCTGTGGCATTGCTGAGGTCTTATGGATGCCCAGGATGCTTCAATAGCGGCCTTTAGCTCATTTGCATTAGTGGGTCTGGTGTCTTTCAACTTCTTCTTCACAATACCCCACAAATTATCTATTGGTTTAAGTCAGGGGAATTGGCAGGCCAATCGAGGACAGTATAAGACTTTTGAGTTTTCTTAAGCTGTTTGCCATAATCAACAATATTAAAATAATAAAAGGTTGGCAATATTTCAGTTGATGTGTAATGAATCCAGAATATATTACATTTTCATGTTTTAGTTGCATTACAGAAAATAAAGAACTTTATCACAATATTATATTTTTCTGAGACAGTCCTGTACATTGACTTAGTCCCTCCTCTGCTGAGTCAACTGGGCAGTCGCAATCACCAGAAAATGAGAGCGGAGGAAAGCAAAAAGTACCTGCACTCAGACAGAAAAGCAAGCCCAAATAAGCAACTACACGTTCATAAAGACGACTAAAGAAAACTACTCTGACAAGCACAATGTATTATCTAAAAATGTACTGAGACAAATGTCATGGCATAAATGTAGAGAAAATATACAAGAACTGGGACAAAGCTTTGTCGAACACTCCCAAAATATTGGGGCGTAGGATAACTGAGGTATCACAAAAAAATTGATATTGTATGCGTATCAATTAACCAATAATATGTTCTTATCCACATAGGGGCCTACATTGGTTGCTTCTTGCACAGTGCCAGCAAGCAAGCCCTCGGGGGAATTCTGCTGTATGACCTGCGGAAAATGACCAGCTCTCTCTGTCAAGACACCTGCTCAGAAAGGTAACACTTTCTCTCTGAGGCCACAGAGATCTGCTGTTCCACTAAATACTCCAGCTCTTAGTCGTCCTCATGAAAGCCTCCTGTGTGTCGAGCCAGGTGCCTTGGTGACGGTAAAAGATGCGGCGGGGAGAGAAGCCAGTGCATTTAAAGCCTGCTCTGTTGCCAAAATAAGAGGGTCTGTGTGTGTGTGTGTGTGTGTGTGTGTGTGTGTGTGTGCGTGTGTGTGTGTGTGTGTGTGTGTGCGTGCGTGCGTGCGTGCGTGTGTGTGTGAGTGCGTGCTTGTGTGCGTGCGTGTGTGCGTGCGTGTGTGTGTGCGTGTTTGTGTGTGCGCGCGCGCGTGCGTTTGAAAATGAAGGAATGACACCAGTGGATGGAGCAGCCGACAGGTGTTTCCGGGAAGACACTTCACGGCTTTTCTGAGCCAAACGCATTAAAGTGTGGAGAGGCAGTTCTTTCAGAGCAAAAATCAAGAAAGGAATTTGTCCTTTTAATACCTTAATACCTTAGAATTAGATGGGAGCAGATTAGCGCTTCCATCACAAACAAACCTCCCCCACAGAGCCCGGTGGCCCCTCACTCACCCCGGATCAGTGTGCATGGACGGAAACCGCGCTACTTGCCTGAGCAGGGCAATTACCGACTAAAACTAAAAAGTCAAAGCCATATATCAGGCAGCGTCTACAAGATGTAAGTAAAGGTCAGTTTTGATGAGGCCTTCACACAAAAACTGAGGATAAAAATGGTGGGAGCCAGCATGAGTCATATGGCTCATGATGTACTGTACATTTACTTGAAATAATGATTTCATCCCCTGCTGGTGTTCTGAACAGTCTGTGTTATTATGTCAGGTTAATTGGAACATAGAGACACAGAATTTGAAAAACAAAAACCTTCCAGAAAATAACATTTAATTAGGGCTGTGAAATGATTGATTTCTTTAAATCAGATTTTCACAATCTAGAACTGTGATTAATCATGACTAATCCCAGGTTATTATTGGCTTGCATAAATTCAAGTTGCCTAAGCAAATACCCCAATATGTCAAATCTTTGACTATGGTGTGGTTTGTTTTCCCGGAATGCAAAGGAAGGTGACGGGACATGGCGTGAAAGTCAATAAATATTTAGATATATCTATAAAAAAAAGTGCAAACTAAAAGGCGCGCACAAGGCGGAAAAAAAAACTTGGCTAAAAAACCAAATCAAAAAACTTAGGATATGAAAGACTAGCTAACTATGACTTAAATAAACAAAACGTACATGCAGGGCATGAAGCATGAACTATGGCATGAAGAGAATGAACAGGACATGGAACAACAACAATGATGCCAGGCCAACTGCCTGGCAACTACATGCTTAAAATATAGTGACATGATTAACACAGGTGCGTGAGTCCTAAACAAATCAGGTGCGTGAGTCCAAATGAGTACAGGTGAAACCAATGAGTTGTCATGGAAACAAAACAAGGGAGTGAAAAAACAGTAACTAATGGAGTCTTGAAATAACATAACACAACTAAACAAGACATGATCACAAAACATGACACAATATCTGTATACAATGTCATACAGGAACAAGTTTTAAATGTTTTACTGAACTGCAAGCCATTGACAGCTCAAAACTTAGTAAGAGTAAGTATAATAATAAGAAAGCTAATTTTGAAAGTATTTGTTGTAATATAGCAAACAAGGTAATATAGCAAACAAGGTACAGATGGGGCGGCATGGTTCGCTTCCCACCTATTGACATCCAAATCGCTGCCGTTGTGTCCTTGGGCAGGACACTTCACCCTTGCCCCCGGTGCCGCTCACACTGGTGAATGAATGATGAATGAATGATTGGTGGTGGTCGGCGGGGCCGTATGTGCAAACTGGCAGCCACGCTTCCGTCAGTCTACCCCAGGGCAGCTGTGGCTACATATGTAGCTTACCACCACCAGGTGTGAATGAATGATGGGTTCCCACTTCTCTGTGAGCGCTTTGAGTATCTAACAATAGAAAAGCGCAATATAAATCTAATCCATTATTATTATTATTATTATTATTATGTACAGAATATTAATATATAGTTAATAAATAACATTAACTCTTGCTTAGTTTGACAAGTTGTTTAAAACAACACGCATATTTACCTTATTTACCAGTGCTGATCTCTATTTTGTACAAACTACGACGGTAGTTGGCGACACAAACAACACTTTGTAGCAGTAGGTCTTCACAGATGTTAAGTGGCCTCCATGTGGTGGATGTTCTTTTAAAAGGAACATTTTTTTTATGTACCCATGCTAAACGTATGTAACCTCAGCCAGCATACCCAGCAGACATTAAAACAATGTTGAGAACTTCTTGAATTAGGTCCTGACGTTGAGCAACTCAAACATAACATTGAAACAACATGCTTTTTGACAACTGTTAATCAATGTTGGGTTCTGATCATGATTTGACCATTGCATATTGGTCTTTTCCAAACCAATATTCTATAACACAAATACAACGTTGAAACAAAATGCTTTTTGACAACATATATTCAATGTCAGGTTGTGACCTTTGGAATTTGGTCATTTCCTAGCCAACAACATGTATCTAACGTTGGACATCAACGTTGTGTCACTTTATAAATACAACTATTTTGCAACGTCAGTTTTACAGGACACGTATGTATAATCAACGTTGTATCAATGTCTTGTGCCTGCTGGGTAGTTTGTTGTCCTCTGTTTTCTGTCCATGCAGCATTCATGCTAGTGGCGACATCCTCACTTTAATGTTCCACTTTAAGATGCTATTTTAAACTTTGTATGAGAAAGTTTGTCGGTGCAATACTATACACTGGGTGGAACGGATTTAAAAAAAAAAAAAAAAATCACAGTTTGGATCGTATCACGGTTTTCAGTTACGGATCAGATAATTTTTCAGGTCAGCAGAAAAAAATTATAACACAAGCGTGTCCCATTTGTCCATTAAATACCAACAACATTCAACTCAAAATGTCCTATAAGGGCATTATAATTATATGAACAACTTAAAGTGCAATATAAGGCATACTGAAGGAAGCTTCTCCCCCGCCACCGTGACCATCACTTCCCGAAGACAGCTGGCACCCCACTCGGCGACGGAAAGTTTCTGTGAGTATGGCTTCCTGCGCTTCGTGCACTTTACTCATGGATAGGTTGGCTTTGCTAGAGAGCCGTGTCCGCCAGTTAGAGCAGTGTAATTTCGTAACTTTAGATGTTGCGGACACATCTGCTAGCGTTAGCTGTAGCGAGCTAACTAGCCCAGCTTGTAGCAGCCCTAATCGGCCTACAAGCTACGGTGTACCGGTTGAGACGCATAACAGATTTAGCCCTTTAGCTAGTCCTACACCCCAGTCTACCGGGCACCACACTTTAGTCATAGGGGACTCCATCACCCGAAACATAAAGCTTAGCAAACCAGCCACAATTAAGTGTATTCCCGGGGGCAGAGCACCTGACATTGAAGCTAATCTTAGGGAGCTAACTCGCAACAGGTCTAATAAACACGTACGGCAGGCTAACCGCACCACTAGTTATGCGAATATAGTAATACACGTTGGCTCCAATGACGTTAGGATGAGACAATCAGAGATTACAAAGAGAAACATAGCCAGGGCTTGTAATCTCGCCAGAAAGATGTCCAGGCATCGAGTAATTGTCTCTGGCCCCCTGCCTGGGAGAGGCAATGATGAGAGATATAGCAGATTAGTCTCTCTTAACAGGTGGCTGGATAGCTTCTGCAGACAACAGGGATTTACGTTTATTGATAATTGGCCCTCTTTCTTGGGAAAACCTGGCTTGCTGAGGAGAGACGGCCTTCACCCTAACCAGGAAGGCGCTATCCTCTTGTCTCGGAACATAGACTTCGCATTGAGCCACATTTGACTAACTGCACTAGAGCAAGCCCGGTCACAGGCAATTACAGAGCCTGCTAGCCTGGGTATGGAGTCAGTTAAGTTAGAACTAGCCAGCGCCAGGCTGGATGATCCCTGTACACATAGCAATTTTCGTAGAATAATACACAACTCACAAAATGTTTTTTCTACTGTGTCTATGACTACGTCAGAGTTAGACATGCGCTCTACTGAGGTGGCAAATTATGATGCGTTCAGTTTATCGCAGCGCCAAGTAGACAATCTGAAAATTCCCGTCATATCAATTCCTAGATATGGTCGTAATTATTTTAAGTACACTGCGCATAATAAACGTAACATTATTAATATTGCTACGACGGATAATTTCATCAACAACTCCTTAAAACAGCCCACTACCTATAATATGGGCTTTCTAAACATCAGATCTTTGTCTCCCAAAACGTTATTAGTCAATGAGGTCATTAGAGACAACAACCTTAACGTCATCGGTCTTAGCGAAACCTGGCTTAAACCAGACGAGTTTTTTGCGATAAATGAGGCATCCCCTCCTAACTATACGAATGCGCATATTGCCCGTCACCTCAAAAGGGGAGGGGGTGTCGCACTAATATACAACGAAAACTTTAACTTTAGTCCTAACTTAAATAATAAATATAAATCGTTTGAGGTGCTTTCTATGAAGTCTGCCACACCTCTGCCTCTGTGCCTGGCCGTTATCTACCGCCCCCCAGGGCCCTATTCGGACTTTATTAGTGAATTCTCAGAGTTTGTTGCTGATCTAGTGACGCACGCCGATAATATAATTATAATGGGGGACTTTAATATCCATATGAATACCCCATTGGACCCACCGTGCGTGGCGCTCCAGACTATAATTGATAGCTGTGGTCTTACACAAATAATAAATGAACCGACGCATCGCAGCGGCAATACGATAGACCTAGTGCTTGTCAGAGGTATCACCGTCTCCAAAGTTATGATACTCCCGTATACTAAAGTAATGTCCGATCATTACCTTATAAAATTCGAAGTTCAGACTCATGTTCGGCAAGCTAATAAGAATAATAACTGCTATAGCAGCCGCAACATTAATGCTGCCACAACGACGACTCTTGCGGACCTACTGCCCTCGGTAATGGCACCGTTCCCAAAGTATGTGGGCTCTATTGATAACCTCACTAACAACTTTAACAACGCCCTGCGCGAAACCATTGATAGTATAGCACCGCTGAAGTTAAAAAAGGCTCCAAATAGGCGTACGCCATGGTTTACTGAAGAAACTAGAGCTCAGAAATTATTATGTAGAAAGCTGGAACGCAAATGGCGCACGACTAAACTTGAGGTGCACCATCAAGCATGGAGTGATAGTTTAATAACTTATAAACGCATGCTTACCTTAGCTAAAACTAATTATTACTCAAATCTCATCCGCATTAATAAAAACGATCTAAAATTTTTGTTTAGTACTGTAGCATCGCTAACCCAACAAGGGACTCCTTCCAGTAGCTCCACCCATTCGGCAGATGACTTTATGAAGTTCTTTAATAAGAAAATTGAACTTATTAGAAAGGAGATTAAAGACAATGCGTCCCAGCTACAACGGGGTTATAGTAACACAGATACGATTGTATATACGGCGGATACTGCAAATATCCAAAATAGTTTCTCTCGTTTTGATGAAATAACATTAGAAGGATTGTTACAACGTGTAAATGGAATAAAACAAACAACATGTTTACTTGACCCACTTCCTGGGAAACTTATCAAGGAGCTTTTTGTATTATTAGGTCCATCAGTGCTAAATATTATAAACTTATCACTTTCCTCGGGCACTGTTCCCGTTGCATTCAAAAAAGCGGTTATTCATCCTCTCCTTAAAAGACCTAACCTCGATCCTGACCTCATGGTAAACTACCGACCGGTGTCTCACCTTCCCTTTATTTCGAAAATCCTCGAAAAAATTGTTGCGGAGCAGCTAAATGAGCACTTAGCGTTTAACAATCTATGTGAAACCTTTCAATCCGGTTTCAGGGCAAATCACTCGACTGAGACAGCCCTCGCAAAATTGACTAATGATCTATTGCTAACGATGGACTCTGATGCGTCATCTATGTTGCTGCTCCTCGATCTTAGCGCTGCTTTCGATACCGTCGATCATAATATTTTATTAGAGCGTATCAAAATACGAATTGGTATGTCAGACTCAGCCCTGTCATGGTTTAACTCTTATCTTACTGATAGGATGCAGTGCGTCTCCTATAACAGTGTGACCTCGGACTATGTTAAGGTAACGTGTGGAGTTCCCCAGGGTTCGGTCCTTGGCCCTGTACTCTTCAGCATCTACATGCTGCCGCTAGGTGACGTCATACGCAAATACGGTATTAGCTTTCACTGTTATGCTGATGACACCCAACTTTACATGCCCCTAAAGCTGACCAACATGCCGGACTGTAGTCAGTTGGAAGCGTGTCTTAATGAACTTAAACAATGGATGTCCGCTAACTTTTTGCAACTTAATGCCAAAAAAACGGAAATGCTGATTATCGGTCCTGCTAGACACCGACCTCTATTTAATAATACAACTTTAACATTTGACAACCAAATAATAAAACAAGGTGACTCTGTAAAAAATCTGGGTATTATCTTCGACCCAACTCTCTCCTTTGAGTCACACATTAAAAGCGTTACTAAAACGGCCTTCTTTCATCTCCGTAATATCGCTAAAATTCGCTCCATTTTGTCCACTAAAGACGCCGAGATCATTATCCATGCGTTTGTTACGTCTCGTCTCGATTACTGTAACGTATTATTTTCGGGTCTCCCCATGTCTAGCATTAAAAGATTACAGTTGGTACAAAATGCGGCTGCTAGACTTTTGACAAGAACAAGAAAGTTTGATCATATTACGCCTGTACTGGCTCACCTGCACTGGCTTCCTGTGCACTTAAGATGTGACTTTAAGGTTTTATTACTTACGTATAAAATACTACACGGTCTAGCTCCAGCCTATCTTGCCGATTGTATTGTACCGTATGTCCCGGCAAGAAATCTGCGTTCAAAAGACTCCGGCTTATTAGTGATTCCTAGAGCTCAAAAAAAGTCTGCGGGCTATAGAGCGTTTTCCGTTCGGGCTCCAGTACTCTGGAATGCCCTCCCGGTAACAGTTCGAGATGCTACCTCAGTAGAAGCATTTAAGTCTCATCTTAAAACTCATTTGTATACTCTAGCCTTTAAATAGACCTCCTTTTTAGACCAGTTGATCTGCCGCTTCTTTTCTTTCTCCTATGTCCCCCCCTCCCTTGTGGAGGGGGTCCGGTCCGATGACCATGGATGAAGTACTGACTGTCCAGAGTCGAGACCCAGGATGGACCGCTCGTCGGGACCCAGGATGGACCGCTCGCCTGTATCGGTTGGGGACATCTCTACGCTGCTGATCCGCTTCAGATGGTTTCCTGTGGACGGGACTCTCGCTGCTGTCTTGGAGCCACTATGGATTGAACTTTCACAGTATCATGTTGGACCCGCTCGACATCCATTGCTTTCGGTCCCCTAGAGGGGGGGGGTTGCCCACATCTGAGGTCCTCTCCAAGGTTTCTCATAGTCAGCATTGTCGCTGGCGTCCCACTGAATGTGAATTCTCCCTGCCCACTGGGTGTGAGTTTTCCTTGCCCTTTTGTGGGTTCTTCCGAGGATGTTGTAGTCGTAATGATTTGTGCAGTCCTTTGAGACATTTGTGATTTGGGGCTATATAAATAAACATTGATTGATTGATTGACATTGATACTACCATTTTCTTTTAAAAATAAACCATTAATTTAAAAGAAAAAACATTCTTAAAAGTCCAATTTAAAGGCCTACTGAAACCCACTACTACCGACCACGCAGTCTCAATCAATCAATGTTTACTTATATAGACCTAAATCACTAGTGTCTCAAAGGGCTGCACAAACCACAACACAAACCACTACGATATCCTCGGTAGGTCCACATAAGGGCAAGGAAAACTCACACCCAGTGGGACGTCGGTGACAATGATGACTATGACAAACCTTGGAGAAGACGAAAGCAATGGATGTCGAGCGGGTCTAACATGATACTGTGAAAGTTCAATCCATAATGGATCCAACACAGCCGCGAGAGTCCAGTCCAAACCGGATCCAACACAGCAGCGAGAGTCCCGTCAACAGCGGAGCCAGCAGGAAACCATCCCAAGCGGACGCAGATCAGCAGCACAGGGATTTCCCAAGCCGATACACAGGCAAGCGGTCCATCCTGGGTCCCTACTCTGGACAGCCAGTACGTCATCCATGACCATCGGACCGGACCCCCTCCACAAGGGAGAGTGGGACATAGGAGAAAAAGAAAAGAAACGGCAGATCAACTGGTCTAAAAAGGGAGTCTATTTAAAGGCTAGAGTATACAAATGAGTTTTAGGGTGAGACTTAAATGCTTAAAGTCTGATAGTTTATATATCAATGATGAAATATTAACATTGCAACACATGCCAATACGGCCTTTTTAGTTTACTAAATTGCAATTTTAAATTTCCCGGGAGTTTCTTCTTGAAAACGTTGCGGAATGATGACGCGTACGCGCGACGTCACTGACTGTCAGGAAATATTAGCAGCTGCACCACTCACGGCTAAAAGTCGTCTGCTGTAATCGCATAATTACACAGTATTTTGGACATCTGTGTTGCTGAATCTTTTGCAATTTGTTCATTTAATAATGGAGACTATAAAGAACAATGCTGTTGGTGGAAAGCGGTGGATTGCAGCAGTCTTTAGCACCAAGACACAGCCGATGTTTCTTTGTTTGTTGTGAAGCGGAGCGGTCCAGCGAACGTGTTTTCTCTATGTCAACCAGCATGTTTTTGGATGGGGAAATTGTGATATATATCTTACCGGAGAAATCAATGGATTATTCGTCGTCCTGCAGCAGCGCCAGCTGTGAGCTTGGCTCCTCGGCTTCTCTTGAGACACTTCGTGTTCACCGCAGCCATCCGACCTCGAGGTATGTCTTTACAATCTTTTATGATCTTTAAAATCTCACTAAAACACTATTAAAACAATAAGCAGATAAGGGATCGTTCAGAATTATCCCAGTAAATGTGTCTATTACATCTGAAACACTCACACTGCCGTCGCCCGGAGCCATTGTTTTTTTCTTTTTTTTTTCGATTTCTTCATTATCAATATCCCAATTCATTATGAAATTAGTGGGGAAATTGTTGCTTTCTTGGTCCGAATTGCTCTTACTGCTGGTGGCTCCCATTAAAAACAATGGGAATATGTGTGGACAATGAACTAAAAGCTGGCCTATGTCCACATCATTGAAAAATAAGAAAAGTATACCTGAACTTATCATTTTAAATTATTTTTCAAAAAGATAAGGATGCCCACACTGACTTGTGAAAGTGTAGACCAATGTCCCCTACTGTAGAAAACACCCTCTCGCTCGACATTGAAGTGCCAGGCGGGGCGAGATAGCATCTTGCCATCATGGCAATGTGAGGGTACTTCCAGTTGTGATGGGATATTAGTATTGGGTCCCTCTAACTTCCACTGAGCCACTGCTTCTGTCTGTACCTGTGTCAGATGTGTGCCTGTATGTCTCTCATAAAAGGGCAGCACAGGGCATGTCATCTCCCACTCCGCAGTGATGTAGTGAGCAGTCAAAGTTACAAAGCTTTCTGTTGCCTTAACCTAAGGTTTTTTCTTAGTTTGTTTTGCAAAGAACATTGCTCTAACTATCATCATACTGGTTTGTGACGAGATCACTGCCTGTGCAATGTGTGCCACCTTCTGGCAGTCAAAACAAACACTGATATATATATTTTTTGAGCTATTATTAATCACATGCGTTAAAGCATTATCGCTGAAAACCCCACATTAAATACAAACATACTGAAATCAGCCGACTTGGAGGATGTTCATTCAGTTTAATTTTGTAGACAAACAAACAGATAACTTTAGTTGTTTCAAATGAAAACTTATTGGCTTTAAGAAATCAAGAAAATATACTGTGGTAGTCAATAAGAGTTACATTTTTAGATGAAGCAGAGTGAAAAAAATAATGGAATGATGAAAAACAAACAAACAAAAACACCCCAACACGCCTCTAGTACCGTATTTTTCGGAGTAAAAAATCGCCCCGGAGTTTAAGTTACACCGGCCGAAAATGCATAATAAAGAAGGGAAAAAAACATATATAAGTCGCACTGGAGTATAAGTCCCATTTTTGGGGGAAATTAATTTGATAAAACCCAACACCAAGAATAGACATTTGAAAGGCAATTTAAAATAAATAAAGAATAGTGAACAACAGGCTGAATAAGTGTACGTTATATGACGCATAAATAACCAACTGAGAAGGTGCCTGGTATGTTAACGTAACATATTATGGTAAGAGTCATTCAAATAACTATAACATATAGAATAGTGGTTCTCAAATGGGGCTACGCGTACCCCTGGGGGTACTTGAAGGTATGCAAAGGGGTACGTGAGATTTTTTTTTAAATATTCTAAAAATAGCAACAATTCAAAAATCCTTTATATATATATTTATTGAACAATACTTCAACAAAATATGAATGTAAGTTCATAAACTATAAAAAGAAATGCAACATTGCAATATTCAGTGTTGACAGCTAGATTTTTTGTGGACATGTTCCATAAATATTGATGTTAAAGATTTCTTTTTTTGTGAAGAAATGTTTAGAATTAAGTTCATGAATCCAGATGGATCCAAAGAGGGCACTTTAAGCTGATGATTACTTCTATGTGTAGAAATATTTATTTATAATTGAATCACTTGTTTATTTTTCAATTTTTTAAGTTTTTATTTATTTTATTTCTTTTTTTGTGAAGAAATGTTTAGAATTAAGTTCATGAATCCAGATGGATCCAAAGAGGGCACTTTAAGCTGATGATTACTTCTATGTGTAGAAATATTTATTTATAATTGAATCACTTGTTTATTTTTAAATTTTTTAAGTTTTTATTTATTTTTATACCTTTTTTTCCAAATAGTTTAAGAAAGACCACTACAAATGAGCAATATTTTGCACTGTCATACAATTTAATAAATCATAAACTGAGGACATAGTGCTGTATTTTACTTCTTTATCTCTTTTTTTTCAACCAAAAATGCTTTGCTCTGATTAGGGGGTACTTGAATTAAAAACATTTTCACAGGGGGTACATCGCTGAAAAAAGGTTGAGAACCACTGATATACAACATATTATACGTTTACCAAACAATCTGTCACTCCTAATTGCTAAATCCCATTACATTTTATATGTCTAATCTCTTACGTGAATGAACTAAATAATACTATTTGATATTTTACGTAATGTGTTAATAATTTCACACACAAGTCGCTCCTGAGTATAAGTCGCAAACTATGAAAAAAACTATGACTTATATTTCGAAAAATACGGTACTTTGTTGCACCACCTCTAGCTTTTATAATAGCTTGCAGTCTCTTAGGCATGGACTTAAAAAGTAACTAACAGTACTCTTCATTGATCCTGCGCCAACTTTTTCTGATTGCTGTTGCCACATCAGCTTTGCATGTTGGAGTCTTGTCAGGGACCATTTTCTTCAATTTCCACCTCAGATTTTCAATTGGATTGAGCTCAGGACCATTTGCAGGCCATGACATTGACCTCATGCATGTTTCTTGAAGGAAAGAGTTAACCGTTTTTGCTCTACGTGAACTTGCATTATCGTTTTGAAAAATGATGTCATCATCCCCAAACATCTTTTTGAATGACTGAATAAGAAACGTGTCCAAAATGTAAATGTGTGCATTTATTGAAGCTGTAATGACACTCAACTCCCCAGTACCATTACATGACATGAAGCCCCAGATCATCAATGTCTTTGGAAATGTGCATGTTTTCTTCACACAGTTGTCTTTATAAATCTCATTGGAACGGCTAAAAACAAAAGTTCCAGCATCATCACTTTACCCAATGAAGATTTGTGATTCATCACTGAATATGATTTTCATCCAGTCATCCATACTCCACGATTGCTTTTCTTAGCCCGTAGGAGTGTATTTTTTTACTGTTTATTTGTATTAATGACAACTTTTGTTTAGCGTTTTTGTGTTTAAATCACATTTCCTTCAGGCGGTTTCTTTTAGTTTGGTGACTCCAGTTTCGCCCCATTTGTTCCTCATTTGTTTTGCTGTGTATTTTTTTGTTTTCAAGACATATTGCTTTAAAGGCCTACTGAAACCCACTACTACCGACCACGCAGTCTGATAGTTTATATATCAATGACGAAATATTAACATTGCAACACATGCCAATACGGCCTTTTTAGTTTACTAAATTGCAATTTTAAATTTCTCACGAAGTGTCGTTTTGAAAACCTCGCGGTATGATGACGCGTGCGTTTGACGTCTCGGGTTGTAGCGGACATAATTTTCCAGCCCGATCCAAGCTATAAGTAGTCTGCTTTAATCGCATAATTACACAGTATTCTGGACTTCTGTGTTGCTGAATCTTTTGCAATTTGTTCAATTAATAAAAAGTAGAAAGATGGAGGTGAGAAGCTTTTAGCCTTTGGCCACAGAAACACAGCCGGTATTTCCTTGTTTAAAATTCCCGAAGGTGAAGCTTTACTATGGAACAGAGTGGTCAAGCGAACTTGGATCCCGACCACATGTCAACCGGCAGGTTTCGGTGAGAAAATTGTGGTAATAAGTCAGCTCTTACTGGAGTCTTGCTGCAGCAGCTGTCAAAAAGGCAGCTGCGACTTTCTTGGCTCCTCCATGGCTTCCATCAGAGACACTGGCGGTCAGCAAACCCCTCCAACTTTCAGGTATGACTTTATAATCTCAGTAAAATACTAGTAACACAATAAACAGATAAGGAATTTTACAGAATTATCCTAGCAAATGTGTCTAATAACATCTGAATCACTCTCAATGCCCTCGCCTTTTTTTTTCCTTTTTTTGGATTGCTTCACTCTAACTTTCCTCATCCACAAATCTTTCATCATCGCTCAAATTAATGGGGAGATCGTCGCTTTCTCGGTCCGAATCGCTCTTGCTGCTGGTGGCTATGATTATAATCAATGTGAGGATGTGAGGAGCCCGACAACCCGTGACATCACTGGCACATCGTCTGGTACTTCTGGTACAGGGAAGGCTTTTTTATTAGCGACCAAACGTTGCGAACTTTATCGTCGATGTTCTCTACTAAATCCTTTCAGCAAAAATATGGCAATATCGCGAAATGATCAAGTATGACACATAGAATGGACCTGCTATCCCCGTTTGCATAAGACAATCTCATTGCAACTTTTGGTGCTGATAAAAAAGCCCTGCCTTTACCGGAGGTCGCAGACGATGACATCACAAGGGTGATGGCTCCTCACGTCCTCACATTGTTTATAATGGGAGCCTCCAGCAGCAAGAGCTATTCAGACCGAGAAAACGACAATTTTCCCATTAATTTGAGCGAGGATGAAAGATTTGTGGATGATGATATTGATAGCGAAGGACTAGAAAAAATAAATAAAGTAAAAAAAAAAAAGGCGATTGCACTGGGATGGATTCAGATGTTTTTAGACACATTTACTAGGATAATTCTGGGAAATCCCTTGTCTCTCTATTGTGTTGCTAGTGTTTTAGTGAGATTAAATAGTACCTGATAGTCGGGGGGGTTTGTCCACGGGTGTCTTGACGCCAATCTCTGAGGGAAGTCGACGGCAGCTGCATGGACGGCGCAAGTTCAGCAGATATCCGGTAAGAGGCGACTTTTTACCACAATTTTCTCACCAAAACCTGCCCGTTGACAAGTGATCATGAACCATGTTCGCTTGACCGCTCTGATCCATAGTAAAGTTTCACTTCCGGGAATTTTAAACAAGGAATCACTGTGTGTTTGTGTGGCTAAAGGCTAAAGCTACCCAACTCCATCTTTCTACTTTGACTCCTCCATTATTAATTGAACAAATTGCAAAAGATTCAGCAACACAGATGTCCGGAATACTGTTTAATTGCGCAATGAAAAGAGACGACTTTTAGCCGCAGATAGTGCTGCGCTAATATTTCCTGACAGTCCGTGACGTCACGCGCACGCGTCAACATTCCGCCATGTTTTCAACAAGAAACTCCGTTGGAAATTTAAAATTGCAATTTAGTAAACTAAACCGGCCGTATTGGCATGTGTTGCAATGTTAATATTTCATCATTGATATATAAACTATCAGACTGCGTGGTGGGTAGTAGTGGGTTTCAGTAGGCTTTTAACTGTGTGAGAAAAACACACCCACCTACTCCGGGTGTTGCTGCCACAATGTTAGTTAAAGATACACGGGGTAGGACCTGATAGTCATTAATATATACTGTAAATAATTGATAAACTAAATATTTATATGATCCACTCATTCAATATAATATCACAGTTCTGTAGAACTTTGTTGTAGAAATCTGCCTCCATTTGACACTCACGTTTGCGTAGTGTTACTAGGGTCACCCTACGGTGACCCTAGTAACCCGCATGTCACTCACGGGTGCAGATATTTACCACTGGAATCATTTGTACAGTTTGAAAATATCCAGTGGGCCGCATTGAAGAGTTTATTATGTTGTATTTTGCCAAGGTAGCGCAAGTAACTGTGTCACGTGACTTAAAACTTGACACCTCATTGGCTGCGGCCATCATATTTTTTGTGCATTGTATCGCTCTGCTGTAGTTTTCAATTGATTCTGCTTACTAAATGACTGCAAAGTAACATGCACTTGGTACACCCCTGAATTTATTTACATATATTATTTTACCCTTCTTAAATGATATTTAGTTTGGCAAACAGGTAAACAGTCCTTTAAATAAAAGATGAAAAAAGTTCCAATTTGAGGTTGTGTATTGATAATATTCACAATGAAGTTACTGTAAAAATAAGCACACAAACAAAAATATATTAATATACACATGAAGTGCACATAAACTCTCAATCCAGCACACAGTTTGTTAGAAACCGCAAAAAAGCAATGCCAACATACGAAATAAAGGTTGGCTGTTATGCCGCCGGCTTAATGCTAACATACAGTACAATGGACAATCCCATTGATGGGCTCACACAAATTAGCATCGTGATTGTTTTAAACATATAGATTTTAACGGAACAAAATTGACATAACAAAAACAAATACATTTCTACTGAGTGACGTTTACTCACCAAGCTCTGTGGAAACGAAGACTGACCTTTAAGTTTAGACCACTAGGTTAGTCTGCTGCTCTGCACTGTGTGCTGACTAACTATCGAAGCTTTGAACCTCAAAATCTTAATTTTAAAACAAACAACATGGTCAGTGTTTTGTGGAGCATGATTGGCAGTAGATAGCAACACATATATCACATGGAACATGAAGTGCCACCTGCCTGTATAGCCAAATCTTACAAATAAAATGTACAATACACACATATATATATATATATATATATATATATATATATATATATATATATTAGGGGTGGGCAAACTAATGCGTTAATTACGAATTAACTCATCAATCTATCAACGCCGACAATTATTTTATCGCACATTTGCGTATGTTGTTTACATGCTTTTATTTTGTTAACGCCTTTTCTTAACAAGATGGCGTCGCCCGCGGCGTCGAGGGGCTCTTGGTAAAGATGGAACATTTGGCAAAAATACCGGACAATTCTGCAAATTTCATGGCTGGCTTACAGCGTGGTCACTCCGGGATCACTTACGACCGCCAGACAATTCTGAATGTGGATAGATCGGGCCGTTTTGGACTGAATGACGCGTGCTTGCTAGACCGGCTAGCTAGCATGGGAATACTTTGCCGGCTACATCCAGCGGCCTGTGAAGCAGCGGAGTATATGTGTTGTCTGTCTATTTATGAATAATGCAGAAGAGGAGTGTTGGCTGAGTTCTTAACGTTTACTTTCAGAGCGTGCATATCACAACATACAAGATGTCGTTATAGCGACACAACCTGTACCGGGCTACCGCGCATGCTCGTCACTCCTGTTGCATGCTGGGTAGGGTAGTTATTTTTTTCCCTGGCTCATAACATCACAATAAAGTACCATGTATATGCGTTCAGTTTATCAAAGCACCAAGCAAACAATCGGAAAATTCCCATCATATCAATTCCTAGATATGGTCATAATTATTTTAAGTGCACTACGCAGAATAAACACAACATTATTAATATTGCTACTACGGATAATTTTATCAAAAATTCCCTAAAACAGCCCACTACCTATAATATAGGTTTTTTAAACATGAGATCCCTGATAAAAAAAATGTCTCTGCTGTTACCTCAGAAATTGCCTGTTCAGATGTTATGATTGTGGCTCAGAGATTTGTTTGTAGATAATATTTATTTTCCATAACAAACAGGATAACTTAAATACCCTGGCAGTGGCAATAAGCTTATATGTTTGTATTTACATTTTTTGAGTTGATTTTCATAAAATATGCTATTTAACTGCTACTGTTTAACAAGGACTGATTTAAATTGTGTTTGCACAACAAATGTTTTGGCGCTTTTGTTCATGTGGGAGAATATTCCAATAAAGGTGCATTGCACACTACTTTTGAATTCATTATTGGGCTTTGTGTATACAATGCAGTTAATCGCGATTAATCGGAGAAATAGTGCGATTAACTTCGATTAAAATTTTTGATCGTTGCCCAGCCCTAATATATATATATATATATATATATATATATATATATATATATATATATATATATATATATATATTATATATATATGTGTGTGTGTGTGAC